>NW_024072152.1:0-5880 GCF_014754425.2 Oryx dammah
TGTTAGTGTTCTCACGCCTCCACCGTATGTCCTTTGCTTTCTCAGTCTTTCATTTTATGCATCACATGTGCGTGTGTGCATTCTAAGTCGCTTCAGTTGTGTCCGACTCTGTGTGACCCTGTAGACTGTGTAGCCCGCCGGGCTCCTCTGTCCATGAGATTCTTCCAGCAAGAATACTGGAGTGGGTTGCCACGCCCCTCTCCAGGGGATCTTCCTGACCCAGGGATCGAGCTCTTGTCTCCTGAATCGGGAATCAGGTTGTTCACCACATAGGAAGCCCTTCTGCATCACAGGGACATGGCTAAAACATAAACAATTCTGTTGTCTAACAAATCCTGCCTATTTGTCTGGGCATTCATGGACTCATTATGGGTTCTGAAACGAGGTTTCAAGATAGTCTTCACTGCTATGCTACCGGAAAGCTGTTTCAGAACTGGACTCAGGTGATGACTCAGTGTTCACCAACCTATGATGCCAGCTTCTCCATTTCATTGGCCTCCTCTTAACATGGACACAAATAAGGAAAAGGAAGTGCTGCATGATGGCAAGTAGGAATATAGATTTCTCATCTCAGCCTTCTCATAAATTCTGCTTGTGAATGCCTGCTTGATCTTCTAGAGGCAGATAAAAATGTATAGGTTAATAGAAGTGAGGTGAAGTGAAGTTGCTCAGTCGTGTCCGACTCTTTGCGACCCCATGGACTGTATCCTACCAGGCTCCTCCTTCCATGGGATTTTCCAAGCAAGAGTACTGGAGTGGGTTGTCATTTCCTTCTCCAGGGGATCTTCCCAACCCAGGGATCAAACCTGGTTCTCCCTCATTCCAGGTAGACGCTTTAACCTCTGAGCCACCAGGGAAGCCCATAGGTTAATAGAGGTTACATTGATTCTGCAATTATGGAGTTTAGTTTATTTAATGGTATAGCTTATAATCTGGTATAGAAACTCATGTTACAAAACTAGAAAGAGAGTTACTTTTATTTAGCTTTAATTTTCTTATTTTTATATGATTAACAAAGGAACCACTACTAGGTTTTGAATGCAGAGCTACTCTTTTCTACAATGAAGTTTAACTAATAAAAATGTATTTGGTTTACTCCTTTGTTGCAGTGCAGTGTGGGAACTACAGAGTGAATTTACATAAATACTCCACTTGATATGCTTGAGTCTCACATGGTCCCCTATGAAGCTGCAGTATGAGTAAAAAACTACTACTTATCAGCACTTGCCTAACTGTGGAAGGAGGTATTCTCCATGCTGATGGGAAACGAAGGGAAGATTCAATGGAAAAAAAGGGTGCCAAGGCAACCAGAACAAGCAGGTTTACTAATGTGGATTCAGTGGCATTAGCTGCTTCCCTGCTTTTCTCTCATCATGTAATATTTTCTTGGAACACAGGCATACCATCCATTTATGTATCATCTGTGGTTGCTTTATGGCAGAGTTGAGGACATACTCATGAATAGTTACTATCCCAGATTTTACAAAAACATTAGCCAATCATGGCTATATAAACTAAAACATTATACTTTTTTGGTGAAAAACTATAAAAAATCAGAAATGTAAAGTTCAACATTTTGCATTTTTACTTCCAAACTGAAATAATTCTTCATTGCTTTAAGAAGTTTTAAGCACTTACCTAGGGCTTTTGACAGTTGTGATAAAGTCCTAAGTAATACCAAGAGTATTATTTTACTGATCAAAAAAAGTCAAAAACAACCCATATTCTCTTGGGGGATGTGACTCAAGAATTGGGAAACAATAGTCTAAACTTCAGGGTAATGAACAATTTAATAATTAATTTAGCTCAGTTTTCTAACACATTATCTGTCATCATTTCAAGCTCATCTCTGCAAGTTATAGATGGCTACAAAGACAATGTATAATTGTCATCCTGTCACTATGTTTAGTCTAGTGTCACTTAAAGTTCTAAAGTGTCCCATTAAAGTTATTAATTAAAGTAATTACAATTATAATCTGGGTGAAATGAACAAGAAGCGAAAGTTTCCTTTTTTAGCCCATTTATTTATGATCCAGGTTATAATCATGCTAATGGTTTCTTCCATCTTCCTGTGGAAATTCTGTAGACCTTCTAGATCACCATACAAGGTGATTTGCCTTAGCTTGGGATTCACCAGTAAGCATTGCCCATTCCAGGTATCCAGGAGTCACATCACTACTGACAGACGGTGCAATCTTGAAACAATGGGACACCCTATACTGCATTTACTAGAAGCTAGAATGGTTCTTCCCAACCTCTTGTGCATTTGGTCAAACTCACGACCAACTATGTCCCAAGACTTTGACCTAAGACTTTGCTCAGTATCCACTTGTCTAACTAGTGGTCATCTGGAAGAAGTTCCTGGGTGGTACCAGCTTACGATACTTCCTGTGCTGGCAGAGAGGTAAAGTGCATCTTGCTACACAGTTTATAATATTGTGAAGAAGGTGCACATGACTTCAATTATAGAACTGCGTGTCTTTGCAAATTTTAGTGTAGTAAAAATGTGAAACTTAAATATTATCAAGTATGGTGACACTTTTCTTAGTTTTAAACTTCTTGAGTAATGCCTTGGATAAGAGTGACCAGCAAAGTTCTACTCTTTAATTCTTTAGCCTAGGACACATTCCTTCTTTGTTTCGTTCATCTTCTTCTGGAGATTCTGTATTTCATCAGGAAGTCATCTGTTCTCTTCTTGGAATCCTTCCTGTAGTAGTCGGGACTGTTCCTAAAAAAATACAAATGGAAATTGAATAGTGTGTATCATTAAGTAAATCTCTAACTACTATCTAGTTTCCACATTCAAGGATTTTTTTTTTTACTTTTCATTTATTTATTTTTTATTGAAGGATAATTGCTTTATAGAATGTTGCTGTTTTCTGTCAAATCTCAACATGAATCAGCCATAGGTATACATATATCCCCTCCCTTTTGAAACTCCCTTCCATCTCCCTCCCCGTCTCTCCCCTCTAGGTTGATACAGAGCTCTTGTTTGAGTTTCCTGAGCCATACATCAAGTTCCCGTTGGCTATTTTACATATGGTAATGTAAGTTTCCATGTTACTCAAAAATATTTAACTTCTTCTTGAAATGTTCTCTATCATTAATTTTCATTATACTTTCGCTTAAGTCTTCTTTCTCTGTGATTGCTTTTCCTGAGTCTCCTTGAGTTAAGAAAGATTTTTGACTTATATCTCCTGACATAAGGTCATCCTGATATGTTAATAAATCTCAATTAGCAGTCTTAATTTTTTCTCCCATTATTTATATACAACCTTTGTGGACAACCTAATGAAATGTTTGGCTTTGAGTCTTGTCTATGCATTTTTATTTTTTAATACACACGCATACACACATAAAACAGAAACAGAAGGATTTCCAAAATCTGATACATTGTCTAAATCTTACATCAGGAAATTTGGTCTAAGCTTCCACAACTTGGTGGCAGAAGGACCAAAATATAGGTGAGGGAATCAGGGTCCCAGACTTGACTATACTGGATTTCTGCACAGCTCAACACATACTGTGAGCAGGGCATAGGAAACCAGTAGGAGTGACAGATAGACACAGCGGTGTGAGTTAAGGAGTCCTTCTGCTTATGAAGGGTTTCTTATAGCCAAAGGTCATAGCAGTTGTGACAGGAAAAAAAAAAAAATCATGGATCCCTCTAAGTGGTGAAAACAGTTCAGATATCTTCCCAAGCATTGTGACCCTATAAAAGTTATTTAGCTTCTCTGAACCTCTCTTTCATCTCCTAAGTGTTAGGGATATGACAGGTCTTGCTTTGATATGGATAAGACCCTTTTTTTTTAATGCCTAGCAGATAACAGCTACCTTGATTGACAGATATAGTGATAAAAGACTAGGTGAGACATAACTGCAAGTAAAGTCTTTTAGTAACAAGACACTGCAGGGGCCAGTTCAGGCAGACAAACAAGGATTGAAAAGGACAAGTAAGCATGCAAGGTCCTGCTTCTGGGCTTCATGTTCTCACTGCTGGGCCACATTTGTGACCAGGGAGTGTAGAGGGAAAACAGAATAAGAGGAATCTCACTGTGCTGCAGTTAAATACCTGCAGTTTGAGAGCAAGAGTTCTCTCCTGCTCTCTCAGTAACTGGGCCCTATCCCTCTCCATCTTAGTCTGTTGTTTCACAAGTTCCTTATGGCTCTTTTCTTTCTCTTCCATCATCTGCTGGTTCTTTATTTGCATTTCCTCCAGCATTGTTGCTGCAGCCTGTGCAGATTCAGCTTTCACACGTTCCACTGTCAGGAGGAAGAGGAGAAAGAAAAATGTATGTGGAGACCAAGTGGCTTCTTTCTTCCATCTACAATTCCCTATCACTGTTGCTACTGGCTGCATACACCCTACTCAGAAAACATATTAGCAAATAAGAGACATCTTTTCTCATGTTGCTGTAGTTTAAGGCTCCTCGGTTCACGTAGCTGAATTAGTTAGAACTTTAAAGAGCTTTCGAGGCTGTCTAGTCTCTTGACTGGCTCCTCACCTTCAATCTACTTTTCCTTCTCTGAGAGCGTCTGGTCTGTCTGTAGAATTACATCAGTCACAGACTCCTTGGACTTCAAGTATTCCTGAAGAATCTTCTCAGCCTGGGACCCGGACATCATGGGGTTAGTAGTAGGAAATGACTATAAACACTTATTCATGTTTTCCACCTTTCCCTCTAGGAACTGCTCCTCTTGGCCCTGGTGTGCCTGGTGATCAGACTCCTGTCACTGGGCTGAGCACATGCTCCAGACTGGCCAAGCAAGGCACCCTCCTGAGCAGAATCCTTTTTAAGAGGTTGATATGCATGTAAATAGTGATTCTCTGTGCTTGTAAACTGAGGGCTCTGATTTTGGAGCTGTTGGTGCTGTGGTCCCTTATGGGGTGAGCTTGTTGGAGAATGAAGGCATCATGGAGAAAGTGGATCTGAATAAAGTGGGTAGAGGGAGAATGGGAGGGAGGGAAGTGTAGGGCTGGGGGCAGCCACAGGCAGAGAGATAAAGATGACATATTTGAAATTTTGGATACATCTGGTAATCCAGTTGATAACTCAGTTGTTAACTTAGGGTATGCTCTTGGATGAGCACATTGGTTATACCTGGTGTAACAGGCTCCCTGTACGTGTTTATAGAATGAGAGCCTGAATGATGTTGTTCCTATAATTGAGCATCTGTGTAGAACACACATGGTCACACTGTCACCTCAAAGAGGCATCAGTAGCTTCCCAGAATCAAACTTGCTTACCTGTATGCCTTTTCTGGGCTCCTGAAAATACTTCTTCTTCAGCACTTGCCTCTTCTTCATTAAGAGGCAATAGTCCCCTTGTTTCAAATAAACCCCTGTTTCATATCTTCTTCTAGAGGACTGAAAATATCCTTCAGTAAAGCAGAGCAATGATTTTCGGATGCTTTAAGATTCTGGTTACAAAAGTCATCTCGTTTTTTATCTAGCTGGGCCTTTAATGTAAAATATAAGTATTAATAAACAGAAGAATTTAAAGAGGTTAGTTTGACCTCCAAATTTTTGGAAAAGCTTCTCAAAAAAAAAAATAAAAGTAAAAAAATGTCTGTGACCACTAGAAGAACTCATAGAAATGCAACAAAATCATATCCTTTCTCCTGATCCTGACTTTCTACAGAAGCCCCTTTCTCCATGAGGGTAACCCTTGGAGCAGAGATTACTAGCTACATGCTTCACCTTTGGAGAAAACTCCTAATTTTCCAACTGGACAAATGATTGCATGTGAAATAAATGTAGCTCAATATAAACCTGCTCATGATAACTAAGAATAAAATATTCTTTGCTTTTGGCCAAAATCTCCAATCAGTCTGATAAAAATGAGTCTGTGATTTGATTAGAAGCTCTGATTATTACCT
>NW_024072153.1:0-5877 GCF_014754425.2 Oryx dammah
ATTTCTCCCAGCAATCTTGATTCCAGCTTGTGTTTCTTCCAGTTCAGGGTTTCTCATGATGTACTCTGCATAGCAGTTAAATAAGCAGGGTGACAATATACAGCCTTGACATACTCCTTGTTGTTCCATGTCCGGTTCTAAATGTTGCTGCCTGACTTGCATACAGATTTCTCAAGAGGCAGGTCAGGTGGTCTGGTATTCCCATCTCTTGAAGAATTTCCCACAGTTTATTGTGATCCACACAGTCAAAGGCTTTGGCATAGTCAATAAAGCAGAAATAGATGTTTTTCTGGAACTCTCTTGCTTTTTCCATGATCCAGAGGATGTTGGCAATTTGATCTCTGGTTCCTCTGCCTTTTCTAAAACCAACTTGAACATCAGGGAGTTCCCAGTTCACGTATTACTGAAGCCTGGCTTGGAGAATTTTGAGCATTACTTTATTAGCATGTGAGATGAGTGCAATTGTGCAGTAGTTTGAGCATTCTTTGGCATTGCCTTTCTTTGGGATTGGAATGAAAACTGACCTTTTCCAGTCCTGTGGCCACTGCTGAGTTTTCCAAATTTGCTGGCATATTGATTGCAGCACTTCGACAGCATCATCTTTCAGGAATTGAAACAGCCCAATTGGAATTCCATTACCTCCACTAGCTTTGTTCATAGTGATGCTTTCTACGGCCCACTTGACTTCACATTCTGAGATGTCTGGGTCTAGATTAGTGACCACATCATCATGACTATCTGGATCGTGAAGATCTTTTTTGTACAGTTCTTCCATGTATTCTTGCCACCTCTTCTTAATATCTTTCGCTTCTGTAGGTTCATACGATTTCTGTCCATTATCGAGCCTATCTTTGCATGAAATGTTTCCTTGGTATCTCTAATTTTCTTGACGAGATCTCTAGTCTTTCCCATTCTGTTCTTTTCCTCTATTTCTTTGCATTGATCACTGAAGAAGGCTTTCTTATCTCTTCTTGCTATTCTTTGGAACTCTGCATTCAGATGCTTATATCTTTCCTTTTCTCCTTTACTTTTTGACTCTCTTCTTTTCACAGCTATTTGTAAGGCCTCCTCAGACAGCCATTTTGCTTTTTTTCCATTTCTTTTCCATGGGGATGGTCTGGATCTCTGTCTCCTGTGCAATGTCACGAACCTCATTCCATAGTTCATCAGGCACTCTATCTATCTGATCTAGGCCCTTAAATGTATTTCTCACTTCCACTGGATAATCATAAGGGATTTGATTTAGGTCATACCTGAATGGTCTAGTGGTTTTCCCTACTTACTTCAATTTCAGTCTGAATTTGGTAATAAGGAGTTCATGATCTGAGCCACAGTCAGCTCCTGGTCTTGTTTTTATTGACTGTATAGAGCTTCTCCATCTTTGCCTGCAAAGAATATAATCAATCTGATTTCAGTGTTGACCATCTGGTGATGTCCATGTGTAGAGTCTTCTCTTGTGTTGTTGGAAGAGGGTGTTTGCTATGACCAGTGCATTATCTTGGCAAAACTCTATTAGTCTTTGCCCTGCTCCATTCCACATTCCAAGGCCAAATTTGCCTGTTACTCCAGGTGTTTCATGACTTCCTACTTTTACATTACAGTGCCCTATAATGAAAAGGACATCTTTTGGGGGTGTTAGTTCTAAAAGGTCTTGTAGGTCTTCATAAAACCATTCAACTTCAGTTTCTTCAGCGCTACTCTTTGGGGCATAGACTTGGATAACTTTGGTATTGAATGGTTTGCCTTGGAGAGGAACAGAGATCATTCTGTCATTTTTGAGATTGCATCCAAGTACTGCATTTCGGATTCTTTTGTTGACCATGATGGCTACTCCATTTCTTCTGAGGGATTCCTGCCCACAGTAGTAGATATAATGGTCATCTGAGTTAAATTCTCCCATTCCAGTCCATTTCAGTTCTCTGATTCCTAGAATGTCGATGTTCACCCTTGCCATCTCTTGTTTGACCACTTCCAATTTGCCTTGATTCATGGACCTGACATCCCAGGTTCCTATGCAATATTGCTCTTTACAGCATCGGATCTTGCTTCTATCACTAGTCACATCCACAGCTGGGTATTGTTTTTGCTTTGGCTTCATCCCTTCATTCTTTCTGGAGTTATTTCTCCACTGATCTCCAGTAGCATATTGGGCACCTACTGACCTGGGAGTTCCTCTTTTGGTATCCTATCATTTTGCCTTTTCATACTGTTCATGGCGTTCTCAAGGCAAGAATGCTGAACTGGCTTGCCATTCCCTTCTCCAGTGGACCACATTCTGTCAGACTTCTCCACCATGACCAGCCCATCTTGGGTTGCCCCGCAGGCATGGCTGATTTCATTGAGTTAGACAAGGCTGTGGTCCTAGTGTAATTAGTTTGACTAGTTCTCTGTGAGTATGGTTTCAGTGTGTCTGCCCTCTGATGCCCTCTTGCAACACCTACCATCTTACTTGGGTTTCTCTTACCTTCGGCATGGGGTATCTCTTACCTTCGGCATGGGGTATCTCTTCATGGCTGCTCCAGCACAGCACAGCTGCTGTTCCTTACCTTGAATGAGGGGTATCTCCTTACCGCCACCATTCCTGACCTTAAAGCAATGTTTAATGGTAGGCATTTCATAAAGAACTTCAGGAGCCACCTGCCTGAATTTTCTTTAACTTCCCACAATTGTAATTTTAGTGGGCTTCCCTGGCAGCTCAGACAGTAAAGAATCTGTCTGCAAGGCAGAAAACCAGAGTTCCATCCCTAGGTCAGAAAGATCTCCTGGAGAAGGGAATGGCTACCCACTCCAGTATTCTTGCCTAGAGAATTCCATGGACAGAGGAGCCTGGAAGGCTGCAGTCTTTAGCACTTTCCTTCAAACCTTGCTTTACATTTCTCTAAACTGCACAGATATTAGCCTGGTGAGTACAATATTGATTTCTAATTAACCATTCCAAGAATTTGAAACATCAAGGTACTGGCAAATGACATTAATATTTTGTTTTGCTTAATTTTTTCATACATTCAATATGAGCAAATTAGGATTATCAACAAGTAACCACTGATTCCTAAATGTGATATTAAAATTAATTAAAAATAATCCAAACATTGCCTTTGTGTAACTCTCATGTGAAACAAGCTGCCAGAAAATATCTCTACGTGATAAATATTCCTATGTCAAGGATACCAAAGAGCTCCATAATAGTAATGTTTCTCAGTGGAAAGTTCTTTCATGTTGTATATATCCTATATCTGAGGGAGCCCACAGTGATGAATACAGAAAGGATGAAAATGTGTATCTGTGCCTGCAGTACAGAGAAATCATTTGTGAAAGTGCTGCACTCAATATGCCAGCAAATTTGGAAACCTCAGCAGTGGCCACAGGACTGGAAAGGTCAGTTTTCATTCCAATCCCAAAGAAAGGCAATGCCAAAGAATGCTCAAACTACCGCACAATTGCACTCATCTCACACGCTAGTAAAGTAATGCTCAAAATTCTCCAAACCAGGCTTCAGCAATACATGAACTGGGAACTTCCTGATGTTCAAGTTGGTTTTAGAAAAGGCAGAGGAACCAGAGATCAAATTGCCAACATCCTCTGGATCATGGAAAAAGCAAGAGAGTTCCAGAAAAGCATCTATTTCTCCTTTATTGACTATGCCAAAGCCTTTGACTGTGTGGATCACAATAAACTGTGGGAAATTCTTCAAGAGATGGGAATACCAGACCACCTGACCTGCCTCTTGAGAAATCTGTATGCAGGTTAGGAAGCAACAGTTAGAACTGGGCATGGAACAACAGACTGGTTCCAAATAGGAAAAAGAGTACGTCAAGGCTGTATATTGTCACCCTGCTTATTTAACTTATATGCAGAGTACATCATGAGGAGCGCTGGGCTGGAAGAAACACAAGCTGGAATCAAGATTGCCGGGAGAAATATCAATAACCTCAGATATGCAGATAACACCACCCTTACAGCAGAAAGTGAAGAGGAACTAAAAAGCCTCTTGATGAGAGTGAAAGAGGAGACTGAAAAAGTTGGCTTAAATCTCAACATTCAGAAAACGAAGATCATGGCATCTGGTCCCATCACTTCATGGGAAATAGATGGGAAAATAATGGAAACAGTGTCAGACTTTATTTGGGGGGGCTCCAAAATCACTGCAGATGGTGACTGCAGCCATGAAATTAAAAGACACTTACTCCTTGGAAGAAAAGTTATGACCAACCTAGATAGCATATTGAAAAGCAGAGACATTACTTTGCCAACTAAGGTCCGTCTAGTCAAGGCTCTGGTTTTTCCTGTGGTCATGTATGGATGTGAGAGTTGGACTGTGAAGAACGATGAGTGCCAGAGAATTGATGGTTTTGAACTGTGGTGATGGAGAAGACTCTTGAGAGTCTCTTGGACTGCAAGAAGATCCAACCAGTCCATTATGAAAGAGATCAGCCCTGGGATTTCTTTGAAAGGAATGATGCTAAAGCTGAAACTCCAATACTTTGGCCACCTCATGCGAAGAGTTGACTCATTGGAAAAGACTTTGATGCTGGGAGGGATTGGGGGCAGGAGGAGAAGGGGATGACAGAGGATGAGATGGCTGGATGGTATCACTGACTCTATGGACATGAGTCTGAGTGAACTCCAGGAGATGGTGATGGACAGGAAGGCCTGGCGTGCTGCGATTCATGGGGTCACAAAGAGTCGGACACGACCGAGTGACTGAACTGAACTGAAGGCACTGCAGCAACTTTCATGCCATAAAAGTGTTACTCCAACAGCCATTACACAGAATTACCTATTATACAATTAAATGTTTGAAATATTCATTTATAACATGGCCTATCTCACAATACCTAATGACAAGTGTAATAATGAATTGCTACTGTATGCATTTCGATTTATTGAATGTTTTTTAATAGGAGTTTCTTCACAGGATAACAATCTCCCATGAAAACCTGATGACAGAGCACGTTACTTTTTTTCAGTATTAAATGACCCCACTTTGAAAATTAAAATGGTTCCAGTTACATACAGATTAAAAGCCACATTCATTTATTTGATATTAGTTTTCTCTAACTAAATAGCTAAAAGTCATCATTAGCATCATCATCAGGACAGGCTTATTGAATTTAGAAGTTATCTAAAATAGTTACTAAAGGAAATTTTAGTTGATAATCAGTATAGAAGGTGTATGGCAGCTAACAAGAGTACAGTTTCTGATTATTAGTATATGGTCTATTTTGACTGTATGGAATATAACAATATATATATATATCAATGTTACTATGACTTTAAATTTTTGTTTAGTGGCTAAGTTGTGTCCAACTCTTTGTGACCCTATGGACAGAGGAGCCTGGCAGGCTACTATAGTACTATACTATGATTTTAAATTGGCAGTCCTCAAATGTATGTAAGTGGATTAATGCCAAACAGTGTGTAAATCAATCAATGTTTTGAAAAACAGCCACCGTAAAATATTTTAAGATATAGTCATGATAGCAAGTGAAAAATTATAGCTAAGGCATCAATTATTTGGTGAAGACACTTGTCATCAACATGTATGTACACATATTTTTATACAGACAATATAGATACTCATAAAAGAAAGGAAAAGAATTTGTCTACAGATACGCAAATGGACATGTATATCTGTACCTATGCAGAAAATTATGTTTGTAGTTGTAGAGTGGTAGTGGTTATGATTACAATATAAGTAATAAATTATATTAAATTTCAAATATACGAAATACAGTTGATCTGAACAACAGAAGTTTGAATTATGAGGGTTGATTTACATTTTTTCATAAAAACATATTATAGCAGTACTGATCCAAGTTCTGTTGAATTCATTGATGAAGAACTTTGTTTTTTTTTTTTTTTGTTTTTTTTTTTTTT
>NW_024072155.1:0-5869 GCF_014754425.2 Oryx dammah
TCTATGATGGAGGCCGCCAGGCTGATGCCACGAGCCCCGAGGCATCGATGACCGTCGACGGCCGAGCGCCACAGCCCGCGTCGGCCGCTACTGCGCCTGCGCGTTAGGGCCCCGCGGCCCGGGCCGCGCTTCCGCGTGCCCGTGCGCGCCCGGCCGCCCCTGGAACATCGCCCCTGGCGGCGGGGAGGGGCGGCGGCCGTGCGCAGGGCTGCGGGCGAGGCTCAGGGTCGCGGGTTCGAGACCGAGCTCCGGCCTTCGCGGCCTCACGGGCCCTTGCTGCGCTGTGGGGAGATGAACGTACAAGGGGGTGAGCACCCGCCGCCGTGGAAATCACCGGGTTTGTGGACAAGAGAAAGAAAGAGAAGGTCGCTCAGGCGTGTCCGACTCTGTGCGACCCCAGGAACTGCAGCCCACCAGGCTCCTCTGTCCATTCACGGAGCGTACAGTTCGTGGGAGTCTCCAGGCAGGAATCCTGGCTCGCCTCTTCCTCCTCCACGGGGTCTTCCCAACCCAGGGTTCGAACCCGGTTCTCCCGCATTGCAGGTGGGCTCAGAGCCACCCAGTGGACAAGGACCAGAGGTCAACTTGGACTTTGGACACTGGACATGGCGACGGGCCCCTGCCGGGAAGCGCAGGAGCAAGGTCAGATGTCCGGGGTGAGGCTGAGTTCACCACGAGCCTGAGTGGGGCGTTGTCTGGCCCAGGGCAGGGGTTTCTGGCTGCGGGAGCGTGGGCAGACTTCCTGGGCGGGGCTGCTGGGCAGCGGCCTACAGTGGACTCCGACCCGGGGACGTGGCTGTCCTGCCCTGTCGCTGCCATCGCCATGCTGACCCCCAGGGTGGCAGCCCTCTTGACTCTGCTCCTGGCCAGCAGCTCCCTGGGTCAGCGGGCACGGAGACCCCCGCGGCCCCCATCCCCTATCAGCACCATCCAGCCCAAGGCCAACTTTGACGCCCAGCAGGTAGAGCCGGGCCGAAGTGGGGCAGGGGCCTGCCCGGCTCTGACGCCCCCATCCCTGCATGCCCTCACGCGGCCTGCTCCCTAGTTCGCAGGGACCTGGCTCCTGGTGGCCGTGGCCTCCCCGTGTCGCTACCTGCAGGAGCAGGGCCATCGGGCTGAGGCCACCATTCTGCACGCGGCTCCTCAGGGCTCAGCCATGACCGTCAGCACCTTCCGAAAGCTGTGAGTCCCAGCGAGGACCCCTGAGCCCACCTCAGCTGTGGCCTCACCCGGGTTGGGGTGCCCCAGCATGCTGGGCATCCTCCCACGCCGGCCGTGCCCCCAGGGATGGAATCTGCTGGGCAGTGCGGCAGCTGTACAGAGACACGGGACGCCCGGGGCGCTTCCTGCTCCAAGGTGAGGCGGTGGCTGCTGGGGGCGGGCACGGCGCTGACGGTGGGGCTGACCCACCGGCTCCCCGCAGCCCGGGGCGCCCGCAGGCCAGTGGACGTGGTCGTCGGGGACACGGACTACCGTGGCTTCGCCGTCTTGTACCTGGAGCGGGCGCGGCAGCTGTCAGTGAAGCTGTACGGTAGGTCCCAGGGGCCTGGGTCTGCCTGCCTGCAGGGCTGTCGGGGGGGCTGGGTGGGCCCTCTCCTTTCTCCTCCCTGTCCCTTGCCCTTCGGCCCAAATGTGGGGCCAGAACGGGACGGGGCGGTGGGGGAGCAGGGGCGGATCGCGGCCCCCAGAGCGCCCTGCAGGCCCTGCCCCCTGGGTGCCCAGGAGCCCTTGTGTCCCGCATGCAGTCCGCTCGCTGCCTGTGAGCGATTCCTTCCTGAGTGTGTTTGAGCAGCGGGTCCAGGGAGCCAACCTGACCGAGGACCACACCCTGTTTTTCCCCAAGTACGGTGAGTGTCGCTGCCTGCCCGTGTCCCCCTGGCTCGCCGCCCACCCCCTACCCCCGGCTGCCCCTGACCCCTCGCCCGGCCCCCAGGTTTCTGCGAGGCCGCGGACCAGTTCCACACCCTGGACGGTGAGCGGGCAGCTCCAGCGGGCAGCGTGGGGGGAGGTGCCCAGGGCCCCCTCCCGGCTGAGACGCATCTGTGCTGCAGAAGTGCGGAGGTGAGGCGGGCGGCTGCCCTGTGCAAGGACGGAGCCGGCCTGGAGCTGGACCTGCCGCCTCTCGTCCGCCGCCCCCCGGAAGCTGCCCCTCCCCCGGGAGCTCCGTGGGTTCTCATTAAACGCTGCAGCCTCAGCTGCTGCCTCTTCCTTTCCACGACGGAACCCCGCCGGGGCGTCTGCCCACCTGTTCTGTTTCCCTGATGGGCCGGAGGGCGGGGGCCCACCTCCTGGTGCCGAGCCCTCCCCAGGGTGGTGGGGGTGGGGAACGGCTCCTGGCCATGGCCTAGGGCACCTGGCACCCTGCCCTCGGACCCCAGTGTCCCCTGCTCTGGCCCCCGAGCTGTGTTGGCACCTGTCTCTTCTGCTCCCTGGCTCTGACCAGGCCTGCCCCGTGACCCCGCTGGGCCATCCTGCTGGTCAGACACCCTGGCCTTCTCCAGAGCCCTCCCTGCAGCTCTCCTGCTTGCCTCCTCCTGAGACCCTTCCTGGGAGGCAGGGCCCAGAGCCCCAGGGACCTGTGGCTGAGGCAGAAAGGGCCCCTGGGGAAGAGCACGTGGCTTCAGGGGAGCAGGCAGGGAAACCTCCCCCACTTCCCGGGTCTGGGGCCCATCTGGGGCAGCTGGGAGGCTGCGTTGCCCTCATGGCCGCTCCAGGGGTGGACAGGGCCAGCAGGGCACAGGACTGCCCCCAAGGGCGAGTCCATGCGTGGTGGCGAGCAGCAGGCACCCCTGGGGGAGACCACATGGGTGGGCCGGCAGGGGGCCCAGAGTGCCCGGGGGAGGGGCCCAGAACAGATGGGGTGGCCCCCAGGAGCCCACACCCAGGGTCTGCCCAAGGTCACCAGCCGCGAGGGACCACGAGATGATCTCTGGCCTGTAGAGGGGAACTTTCTGGAAGGTGGGAGCCCTGAGGTTTGGGGACAGATGGGGGCTGGTGTCCCGCCCCCCAGCCTCTGCCTGGAGGGGCTCCTCCGTGCGACCACAGGCTGTTGGCAGAAGGTCAAGTGTGGGGACGGGGCCTCTCCCTGTGCCCTCCACACATGTGGGTCCCGGTCAAGCTTCCCGGGACCCTCACCCGTGTCCCTGACGGTGGAGAGGACACCAAAGAAAAAACCCGTGGTGCGGACCCCCGAGAAGCAGAGATGGAAGGGCAGGAGCTTTGATGGGGCCTCTGGCCCACCCCCGCCAGGCCTGCTGGTGGCCGGGGGCCCCCAGCTCCGGGCCCACCGGTGAGAGCTTGCCCCCTGTGAAGCCGCGGAGGATGTGGGCCAGTTCAGCTGCCCCAGGCCCGCCCGCCCGCGCTCTGATGGGCCCCCAGACCCGCGCCCCGCCCCCACGGGAGGCTGGCCTTCTTCCCGCACAGCACCCCATGGCGGGCGAGAGCCTGGCCCATGGGGTGGCTGCTAGTCGTCCCCAGGGCATTGCAGGCAGCTGTGCCTGGCACACACTGCCCAGGCCACACCGTCCCACTGTACCCCCCATGAGGAGGAGGGGCAGTCCCCCTCAAGAGGACTTGGGGAGGCTTGAGGGCAAATGGCAATCCCCAGGCTGGGGCCAGGCTGGGGCAGGAGGTCAGGGAGTGGGCCTCAGCTTGGCCAAAGCCGCCTAGTCCAGGGAGACTCAGTGTCTGCCCGATGGCCCACTGCGTGTCAGGCCCCTGCCCCTGGGAGCCGAAGTCCAGGGCTCGCCACTCCCTGACACTGGTGAGGTAGAGTGGGCCCCAGTGAGACGGGCGCCCGCCCCAGCCTCTCGACCTGGGCTGCAGGGAGGCTAGGCACCCCGGGTGAGCTGCAGGCCAGGAACAGGAGGGACCTCCATCTGGTCCCTGGAGAGCAGTGTCGGAGACCCCTGGGCCCACCTCGGCGTGCCCACCTCCCTACCCCGCCGCGGATCCATCCAGACCTGGGCAGGGGGTGCGGTTGCTGGGAGGAGCCCGCAGCCCTGCAGGGCCCAGTGTCTACAGTGGGCAGGGGCCACGTCCCTTGGTGCTGGACTCCCAGCTGGGCAGGCAGACAGGGCTGGCGGGAAGGAGAAAGGCAACGACCCTGCCGAGCTGGGCACCGCGTCACCCGGGCTGCGGCTCCGAGCTGGCAGTGCCCAGAGGCCCCCGCAGGCCTGACTGCACATGCCCAGGCAGGAAGGAGGGTCTCTGTCCTGAGTGTGGGCGGCTGCAGGCAGGAGGCCAGGCTCCCTAGAGCCTCCTCGGGCTTCTGGGGAAGGAAGGGTGCTTCCAGCAGGGCTGGGGGTCCAGGGGCTGCGCCAGGACCTCTCGAGGGCAGCCCAGCCCAGCCCCGGTTCTTACACGGAGCTGAGGGCCGGGGACTCCGCAGTGAGCGCCACAACCGCAATGTATTTTGTTTTCACTGAAACGTGTGATGAGCTCTAGTTACACTTGCAGGAAACAAGGTGGGGCAGCTGTAGTCCTGGGTGAGTCGCTTTTAGGTACGCGCTCAGTCGTGCCCGCCTTTTTACGACCCCATGGACCGCGGCACACCAGGCTTCCCTGTCCACCGTCTCCCGGAGCTTGCTCAAGCTCATGGCCTTCGAGTCCGTGACGCCCTCCAGCCATTTCATCCTCTGTCGCCCCCTTCTCCTCCTCTAAAGTTTAAAAAACTAGGGACATTCCTGGTGCTCCGGTGGCTAAGACTGCTCCCAACGCAGGAGGCCCAGGTTCAATCCCTGGTCGGAGGACCAGATCCCACACGCTGAAACTAAAGATACCTTGCCTCAATGAAAATTGAAGATCCTGGCGGCCATGAGACCCAGCACAGCCAAATACGTTTTTTAAAGAATAGTTTTCAGAATCTAGTTGCGGCAGTTGCTCTAGCTGTCGTTTTTATGTGTACCCTCAGTCACATCCGACTCTGCGGACACATGCGACCCCACGGACTGCAGCCCTCCAGGCTCCTCTGCCCCTGGGATTTTCCAGGCAAGAATGGTGGAGTGGGTTGCCATTTCCTTCTTCAGGGGACTTTCTCGACCAAGGGATCAGACCCATGTCTGCAACGGCAGGTGGATTCTTCACCACTGCGCCACTTGGGGAGCCCTGAGTCGTTTTTTGTAAAGGTGTTTATTGATTACGGTTGAGCTTTGCCTTTTAATTGTAAGAGTTGGCTTTTTATCAGGCTTCCCGGGGGTGGTAAAGAACCTGCGGCTCAGGCCTGGGGTGGGGGAGGATCCCCTGGAGCAGGGCATGGCGACACACCCCAGCACTCTTGCCGGGAGAATCTTATCAGAAAGAGAAACCTTGAAAAACTTAGGGAACTTTGACTGGCAGTCTTGGTCAGGGAGCCTGGAAGGGCCATGCATGCCTGACTCAGACCCCCCAGCCCCACAGGGATGAGGCTGCCGCGTCCCGGCCTCCAGCGCCGCGTTCCCACAGAGGCTGCAACACCAGCGGGCGCTCTGCGTTTTCTGGCCACGGAGCTGGCGGGAGTTCCCAGACCAGGGACTGAACCCGGGCCGTGGCAGTGAAAGCCGGGAATTCTAACCACTGGGCCACCAGGGCACGCCCTGTGCTCAGTGCTTCCTGGTGGGCACCTGCTGCCCCTGCCCCCGAGGAGCTCCGGTGGATGGGGGCCCAGGCCCCTGCGTGTGGGCAGAGGGGCCTCCAAGGCCCCCAGCTTGTGAGAGGGCTCCAGGGGGCTCACTCCCCGTCCCCTCCCCTGCGGCAATGTCCCTACTCTGCTGGGTCCACACGTGGAGGGGGCCGCCCTGCCTGCGGGGGGGACAGAGCCTGCAGTGGGGGGACAGGGCCTGGAGGGGGTACAGGGCCTGGGGGGGCAGGCAGGGCCTGCAGTGGGGGGACA
>NW_024072157.1:0-5861 GCF_014754425.2 Oryx dammah
GACTCCACTGGAGCACCATACCCTGAATGTCCCTAAATACTCAGCCAATTCTAGTTGGGGTCCAGCCATGGCAGTCGGGCACACAAAGTTTTGAGATGGAAAAGAGAAACTGAGGAGTACTACTTTCATAACATCCTCTTGCCAAGACTGGAACACTGCAGAGGCAGGTGTGGTGGAAGGAGGGCTGAAGGGCCTACAAAGTATTTTTTAAAGTGAGAGGAAGTGACCTGCCCTCCCTGGACTGAGGGTGCTGCGGGGCATCTTCCACACTAAGAGTGGTCAAGCAAGGACACCTCCCACTAAGAACTGGGAAGGGCAAACGGAGGAGGAGCCAGAGAGGGGAGGAGACGCTGGGAGAGGCCCCCTTACATGTCTTTATTCTGAAAACAAGATCACAATACAGACTGGGCAAGATGGCAGAGCAGAAAGACCCTGAGCTTGGGTCCTCTCACGGGCAGCCCAAATTACAACTATTTGCAGAACAAGCACTGATCAAAAAGACAGGAACCCACCAGCATAGGTCTTCTACAACTACAGACAGAAAGCAGGAACCACACTGAGATGGTTGGAGTGGGCAGACTCACAATATCATCAAGTACCATACTCCTGGGTGGACAACCCACAAAGTAGAGAATTATATTGCAGGGCTTTTCCACAGGAGAGTTCTGACCCCTCAGTTGGGCTTTCCAGCCCAGGGATCCTGCATCAGCAAGATGAACCCCCAGAGCATTTGGCTTTGAAGGCAAGCAGGGTCCTAATTTTGCATGTCCCACAGGACTGGAGCAAACAGAGACTTCAGTCTTAAAGAGCACACACGTACACTGGGAGCTAGGGCAAAAGTGGTCACTTGATGGAAACCTGGGTTAGAGCTGCCTGCTGGTCTTAAAGAGTGTCCCAGAGAGGCAGTGGGTGGGTGCGGCTCAGGCTGTGGGTATAGACACTGGTAACAGCTATACTTTTCACACTGTCCATGGGATTCTCATGGCAAGAATACTGGAGTAGGTTGCCATTTCCTTTTCCAGTGAACCATGTTTTGTCAGAACTCTTCACCATGACCCACTCGTCTTGGGTGGCACTGCACAGCATAGCTCATAGCTTCATTGAATTATGCAAGCCCCTTTGCCATGACAAGACTGTGATCCATAACAGGGATTGACAGAGGGGCCTGGCAGGCTAGTCTATGGGGTCACAAAGAGTTGGACACAACTTAGCGACTGAACAGTAACAGCCATACTTGGGAGCTTCTTCTACTGGTGGACACCGGTGCTGACAGGCACTGCTGTGGCATCTGCCCTCTAGTTCATTAGCCCCAGTAGCTAATGAGTTGGGTGGGGTTCATCAGGCCCACCCAACAGCCTGTAGGCACCAGTGCTGGGATGGTGTTGTTATTGTTGTTCAGTCGCCAAGTCATGTCTAACGCTTGGCAGCATGCAAATGGACTGCAGCATGCCAGGCTTCCCTGTCCTTCACTATCTCCCAGAGTTTGTTCAAACTCATGTCCATTGAGTCAGTGATGCCATCCAACCATTTCACTCTTTGTTGCCCCCTTCTCCTTCTGCAGTCAATCTTTCCTAGCATCAGGGTCTTTTCCAATAAGTCAGCTCTTTGCATCAGGTAGCCAAAGTATTGGAGCTTCAGCTTCAGCATCAGTCCTTCCAATGAATATTCAGGATTGATTTACTTTAGGGTTGACTGGTTTGATCTTCTTGCTGTCCAAGGGACTCTCAAGAGCCTTCTCCAGCACCACAGTTCAAAAGCATCAATTCTCAGCCTTTTTGGTCCAACTCCCACATCTGTTCATGACTACTGGAAAAATTATAGCTTTGACTATACAGACCTTTGTTGGAAAGTAATGTCTCTGCCTTTTAACACACTGTCTAGGTTTGTCACAGCTTTTCTTCCCAAAAGCAAGTGTCTTTTAATTTCATGGTTGCAATCACTGTCCACAGTGCTGGGATGCTTCAGCCCAAACATCTAACAGTCCCACCCATCATCAGACAGCTGAGTAAAGATGTCATGAGCCCACCGCCACCTCTAGGCAGGCCTCTAGACAAGGCACTGCCCACCACTGGGCCAAGACCCAGCTTCCCCCGCCAGTGGGCAGGTAAGGGCCCTGCACTCCAGGAAACCTTCGCTGGCCTCTGGACAGCCTCACCCACCAGGGGGCAGAGTGCAAGAAAACCACAGTCCTGCAGACTGTGGATGCAACCTGTACACAGCAGGTGACACCCTGTCCTAGGACCAACTGGGCCCCAACCCTGCCTATTAGCAGGCCAATACAAGCTTCAGGACATGCCAGATTCGACCCCCAACTGTGTCAGGAACTACCCCCCTACCCCCACCCTGCACCAGTGATCTGACACCAACTTGGGATACCTGGGCCCTGTGGCCAGACTCCAGGGCATTGCTCTGCCTGCCAGTCATCTGGCACTAACCCTAGGACCTGGCTTCACCCACCAGTGGGTGGGCAACAGCCCTGGAGTTTTCTGGACCCTGGCCAGGCCCGCCAGTGAGCTAGCACTAGCTCCAGGTCCCATGAGGTTCTGCAGCTAGCTTCCTTGTGACCAGGTACCACTAATGAACAGCTGGCAGCCTCCACACAAGGTAGGCCCTAGCAACCAGGCCTATGACACCGCCTGCATAGTCCACTCCCAACAACAGAGGGAATACCCCCTAGAGCAGAGGTCCCCAACCTCCAGGATCTAATGCCTGATGATCTGAGGTGGAGCTGATGTAATATTAGCCAAAATAAAATGCATAGAATTGCCAATAAGATATTGAATAGAAGTAGTAAAACAAGGCATCCTGGTCTTATTCTTGATTTTACAGGAAAAGCTTTTTGTCTCACTACTGGATAAACTCTTTGAAAAAGCCCTTTGATTTGTGTGTGTGTGTGTGATGATTACGTTGTCCTTCTAAAACCCAGGAACAATATTAAGCAAAATGAAGAGGCCAAGACTCAGAGAAACATGGCTCAGTATTTTAAGAAGTATGAAGATATATTTGGTCCCTCAGAGGATTTACAGAACAAAGAATTTTGACTACAGCTTAGTTTGCCACTTCAAGCAGAGCTGTATTGGAGAAGCCTAGAAGTTTTAAAAGCAGATAAGTTTTCTGTACTCTTGGAATACCTTGCCAAAACTTCGAGATCAGCTTCGAGAAGTCTTATAATAAGTAGGAATGACTTGTCAATATTACAAAACTTATTTCCTAGCTTCCCTTTTATTCTGGTGAGAAGACCAACAGGCAGGTCAAGATTCTAAAGTAATGTAAAAGTATATTTAGTCACTGGAAAATTCTTTCAGGGGCAATATAAGCGTATGTATCATACAAAGCAACTAATTGTCTATTTCTTTCTTGGGAAAGGTAATAATATGAACAGACTTGTTCACAAAGGAAAAAATCAATCAACGTTTTAAAAAGACAGCTGATATTAATTCCTTGTGGCAGAGTGGAGATGCACAGAAGGGAAAAGCCCAAGAACTTCTGCTTTGGTTAAAGGGACGAGTTGAAAATAATTGTTTGTGCAAGGATATAGATCAGTGAAAACAATTACAATACCCATCATACCTGCTTTTTTGGATCAACTTAGAAGTGGTAGAAGCATAGAAAAAATAATCTTTTTATAACACCTGGGGTTTCCACTGGAGACCCACAGGCTTTCGACAGGTTATGTGAAAGTCTAATCTTCTCCCTCCAGTTATGTGGACACAATAGCACTTAAGTTTTTTTAGACCCAAGATCTAGACTTTAATTTGACAGATTTATAGATACAGCCTCTGACTTCTTGGCCCTGTATGTGCAATATTTATATCTCTTCTTAAGCATGCTGTGAGTCCCATATGGACTGTGGTGGAAAAGGAAGGAATGAGAGATGTGGAAGCTATCAAATATCTCCCTTGGTTTGGACAACACCACTGAAGGCAAACTAAGGTGGAGTTATGGATGGAATTGAGCGTCCCTGGTGGCTCAGACGCAGGGGAACCTGGGTTTGATCCCTGGGTGGGGAAGATCCCCTGGAGGAGGAAATGGCAACCCATTCCAGTATTCATGACTGGGAAATCCCATGGACAGAGGAGCCTGGTGGGCTACAGTCCATGGGGTCACAAAGAGTTGGACATGAATTAGTGACTAAACCAACAAACTCTTCATATCCAGACACCTTGACAAGCCCACATTGTACGTGAAAAGGAAAGGCACAAGAACCTTGCCTGTGATGTGAATGGAAATTAAAACCACAATACTGTGGTGCCCCATTTTTACTTCTTAGAGTAGCAAAGAATTTAAGTTCAATGTGGCGAGGGTATAGGGAAACAAGGAAACTTGTTTACTCTTCAGTTCAGTTCAGTTGCTCACTCGTGTCCAACTCTTTGCGACCTCAGGAACTGCAGCACGCAAGGCTTCTCTGTCTATCACCAACTCCCAGAGTGTACTCAAACTCATGTCCATTGAGTCAGTGATGTCATCCAACCATCTCATCCTCTGTCATCCCTTCTCCTCCTGCCCTCAATCTTTCCCAGCATCAGGGTCTTTTCAAATGAATCAGCTCTTCGCATCAGGTGGCCAAAGTATTGGAGTTTCAGCTTCAGCATCAGTCCTTCCAATGAACACTCAGGACTGATCTCCTTTAGGATGGACTGGTTGGATCTCCTTGCAGTCCAAGGGATTCTCAAGAGTCTTCACCAACACCACAGTTTAAAAGCATCAATTCTTCAGTGCTCAGCTTTCTTTATAGTCCAACTCTCACATCCATACATGACTGCTGGAAAAACCATAGCCTTAACTAGATAGACCTTTGTGGACAAAGTAATGTCTCTGCTTTTTAATATGCTGTCTAGTTTGGTCATAACTTACCTTCCAAAGAGTAAGCGTCTTTTAATTTTCATGGCTGCAGTCACCATCTGCAGTGATTTTGGAGTCCAAAAAAATAAAATCTTTCACTGTTTCCCCATCTATTTGCCGTGAAGTGATGGGACCAGATGCCATGATCTTAGTTTTCTGAATGTTTACTCTTAACATGAGTTAAAATGGTCCAGCCTGTTTTTTGAGGGCTTTGTCATTATCTGAGCAAAAGTATAAAATTCTCTAACCCACTAACACAACAATTTCACTTCTAAGGATTTACCCAATAGAAAATACACATACATGTATGACTCATACAAGTATGCTACCCACTCCAGTATTCTTGCCTAGGAAATCTCATGGACAGAGGAGCTTGGTGGGCTACAGTCCATGGGGTCACAAAGAGTTGGACACGACTGAGCAACTAACACACACACACACAACATACACACACACAACCGCTATTCTCTCCCCTACTCACTTGACAAAAGCATGTATTGTTGTTGCTGTTGTTCAGTTGCTCAGCTGTGGGCAACTCTTTGTGACCCCATGTCCTGCAGCACACCAGGCTTCTCTGCCCTTCAGTGTCTCCTGGAGTTTCCTCAGACTCATGGCCATTGAGTCGATGATGTCATCCAACCGTGCATTACCATCTATTTTATTTTCGTTTTATAGACTGCTTGTATTCTGACCAGACAATTCTGTTAATATAATAGCTTTCTTATTCTCCCTTCCCATTTTTTACTTCAGAAGTCTTTTTCTTTTCCATACGGTGTCTTACATATGTTGTCTAACACAGAGTTTGTTCAGTGGTCATGGATCTTGATTTTATGGAGACATTTTTCATTTCCTGGGTCCATTTAAGCTTCCCATATGGCTACTGTTGGGCTTCCCGGGCTGAGTCAGCTGGGGGCCGTGTCTGCCCTGCAGAGAGGACAGTAAACTGGAGCAGGTGTACTGCATCTGCAGGGAAGCGGGTGCGCGTTTCCCAGGCTGGGTAACTTGAGATGTCTGCCTTT
>NW_024072158.1:0-5860 GCF_014754425.2 Oryx dammah
CAAATTTGCCTGTTACTCCAGGTGTTTCTTGACTTCCTACTTTTGCATTCCAGTCCCCTATAATGAAAAGAACATCTTTTTTGGGTGTTAGTTCTAAAAGGCCTTGTAGGTCTTCATAGAATCGTTCAACTTCAGCTTCTTCAGCATTACTGGTTGGGGCATAGACTTGCATTACCTTGATATTGAATCGTTTGCCTTGGAAATGAACAGAGATCATTCTGTGGTTTTTGAGACTGCATCCAAGTACTGCATTTCGGACTCTTTTGTTGACCATGATGGCTACTCCATTTCTTCTGAGGGATTTCTGCCCGCAGTTGTAGATATAATGGTCGTCTGAGTTAAATTCACCCATTCCAGTCCATTTTAGTTCGCTGATTCCTAGAATGTCGACGTTCACTCTTGCCATCTCTTGTTTGACCACTTCCAATTTGCCTTGATTCATGGACCTGACATTCCAGGTTCCTATGCAATATTGCTCTTTACAGCATTGGACCTTGCTTCTATCACCAGTCATATCCACAGTTGGGTATTGTTTTTGCTTTGGCTCCATCCCTTCATTCTTTCTAGAGTTATTTCTCCACTGATCTCCAGTAGCATATTGGGCACCTATTGACCTGGGGTGTTCCTCTTTCAGGATCGTATCATTTTGCCTTTTCATACTGTTCATGGGGTTCTCAAGGCAAGAATACTGAAGTGGCTTGCCATTCCCTTCTCCAGTGGACCACATTCTGTCAGACCTCTCCACCATGACCCACCCTTTTTGGGTTACCCCACAGGCATGGCTTAGTTTCATTGAGTTAGACAAGGCTGTGGTCCTAGTGTGATTAGATTGACTAGATTTCTGTGAGTATGATTTCAGTGTGTCTGCCCTCTGATGCCCTCTTGCAACACCTACCATCTTACTTGGGTTTCTCTTACCTTGGGCGTGGGGTATCTCTTCACGGCTGCTCCAGCAAAGCTCCTTACCTTGGATGAGGGGTGTCTCCTCACCGCCGCCCTTCTTGACCTTTAATGTGGGATGGCTCCTCTAGGCCCTTCTGCACCCAGGCAGCCACCGCTCCTTGAATGTGGGGTTGATCCTCCCAGCTGCCACCTCTGGCCTCGGGTGTGGGGTTGCTCCTCTCGGACATCACACCTGACCTCGGACGCAGGGTAGCTCCTCTCGGCCTTCCTGCGCCATCGCAGCCTGGCACTCTCGGCTTCAATATTCGCAAAAAATATATATATATATTTGGAAATAAAACTTTCCTAATTTTCAGAAATATATTTCAAAGCATGACTATTAGTATAACATTAATAATTTCATTATTTATGAAATTTTACATTTTGTGAGTTTAATCTGTTATAGTATGAGTTATAAGTATCTATTTCTAAAGACTTTGACTTTCAACTTCACCAGATTGAAATTCTTAACTCCATTCTTATAATGAATAAAAAAAACCTTGAATTAAAAATCAATGTTTTTCACCCATCACTGAACAAAGGTCACAAGACAAACTGAAACCCTCAAATTTAGAGAAACAGTCACATCCAGAAAGACTGAGCTCCAGAGAAGCGCTTACCTGTAGAAGAACATACAAGAATCCTTAATCTGGTGGGGACATATAAATGGTAGTCTTGAGGAACTTCTGGAGGCTAGTGCAGTCTAGCTTGAAAGTGAAGAACTCTTGGGGATTCACAGTCAAAAGAGGGCCCCCACAGTCATTCATACTTTCACTCCAGGAACTCACCAATTTCTCCTAGTGAGAATATGAGAATGATTCTTCGTGGTGCTAGTTGGGCAATAGGGATAACAGGCATCCTGAAACCCATCCAGCCTCTTAACGAGTTCCTAATCTCTAGTGGGAAAAGGATTCACAAGGAAATTATTCTGAAAACTTCCCAGTTGAACAAAGGGAATATGAAGGCATGGAAGATGCAAGATGAGTCATTTGGTGTTTTGTCATGCCAAAATATAAAACAGTACTCAGAAAATAAATAAATAATAGTGGGAATGTGTCAAAGGGTCACAGGAACCAACTGAAAAATACTCTCAGTGGTTCTCAACTGGAACAATTTGAGCAATAAAATAAATGTAGCTTTGGATTTTAGCCCAAAGCATAAAATAAACATCCATGTGCCAGACTGATATAAATAAATGAATACATAAAAATATACAATGAGAGCAGACCAATCCCCCATGCAGAAGAATTATAAATAAATTGGGTAGTTAATGTTCCCTCAAGGAGGTGGAGGAAAGTCTCACTCCTCAAGTGTGACCCAGATCAATATGGGTGTGAACTGCACAGTTCCAATTATATGTGGATTTTTTTCAATAATAAATACTGTGATACTACATGATCTGAAGTTGGTTGAATTCTTGGATGCAGAACCTCAGGTAAGGAGGAACTACTAATATGGAAGAACCACAAATACAGAGGGCCAACTGTAAGTTATAGACAGACTTCTGACTATACTAAGGACCAGTAGCTCTTATCCCCATGTTATTCAAGAGTTAGGTTTAGTAACTTCTACTAATGAGTATATTATGGAAAGAAAGAAGAAAACTTTCAAAAGTTTTGAAAGAAACCATACAAATCAAAAAACTAACACATACCACATCTGCCAGGAGAAAAAGATTAATATCATCAGGGATAAAGTCATGCTAATAGCATGTACCCTTGATATGATGTGATGAAAATGGCAGCTTACATCTGTGGTCTTCCTTATCAAATCCATAAACAATGGAACCACAAGAAAAACATAAAACAAGCCCAAATTGAAGGACATTCTATGGCATGCTTGATGACTACTCCTCAAAACTTTCAAAAAAATCAAATAAAAAAGGAAAGTCTAAGAAACTCATAATCTAGAGAAGCCTGAGGCAACTAAATATAATGTGATGCCCTGGATGCAGTCATGGAACAGAGAAAGCACAGGAGGCAAAAACTAAAGCAATTTGAATGAAATATCAACCATAGTTAATAATAATAGTTCATTAGTTGTGACAAATATAATGGTAATTTCAACAATAAAGAAGTGTGAGGTATACAGGGAGGCTAATATTTATGCAACTTCTAAGCTTTCCTAAAATAAAAAATAAATATTTAAAAATTGTTTCTGATTTTCTTTCCTGTGGTTTTTTTAAACAGTGTTCTAGTTGCTGTATAAATATTTTCAGTGTAGATTCTAACCTGTATCAACTAAAATTTCCCAATTTGTGCTTATTGATATAGATGATATTGAATTTAAACTTGTCTTTGTTTTTTGTTTATTTGACTTAAGTCTTACAGAATTTCTTTAAGTTTAATGTCCACTAAATATTTCACAATAATGATATTTTTTAAAGTCCCTTGTTCAGCAAGGAGATCAAACCAGTCAGTCCTAAAGGACATTAACTCTAAGCATTCAGTGGAAAGACTGATGCTAAAGCTGAAGCTCCAATACTTTGGCCACTAGATGTGAAGAGCTGACTGATTGGAAAAGACCATCATGATGGGAAAGACCGAGGGCAAGAGGAGAAGGGGACGACAAGGTTGAGATGCTTGGATGGCATCACCAACTCAATGGACATGAGTTTGAGCAAATTCCTGGAGATAATGAAGGACAGAGAAGTCTGGCATGCTGCAGTCCTTGGGGTCACAAAGAGTCAGACGTGACTTAGCGACTCACAACCTCTAAACATAATAGACATTGTACAAAAGAGAAACTCTGCCCCTTGGTAGAATTGTTAATAGCAATTTTCCAACTGAAAACAATAAAATTGTTTTAGAGAATCTTTTATATTAAGATGAACATTAAGTATGTATAATTACATGAAATACCTATATGAAAGCCTTATGTACCCTTAAGAAATAATTTTTTCTTTCTTTTTTTTTTTTTTGATGTTGAAATTTAGTTTTGGGAGTCCTAGTCTGTTCTTAACCTGAGAGAACTGTTCCTAAATTCCTTAACTTTCTAATGATATTTTTTATCCTAAAGTGTTTGTGATTAGAAAGTATCTTCATTTCATGGACCTACCATGTTCTAAGTAGTTTTACATTATTGTGACAAGAAGACTAGCACCTATTTTTTTTTTTCAGGAAAACAAAATATACCTAGAAACTAGACTAGTATTGAAATCACCAAATTCAAAATTATGCAAAGCATAACAAAATATCAATTGCTCTAGCTATAAATGCCACATGCTATGGCTGTAAATAGTTGGTTAAACCAAATTAAAGTTATTCTTGAAGAACATATGAGATGTTTTTGGAGTTCCTGAGCAAATCTGATCCACTATATCCTGTGGGCTTGCATAGCATCTTATCTTGAACTAGGTATCTACTTGCTTCATCTCTGTTCTCTCACTACTTAGTCAAATAATACAGAGTGGGTTTGATAGCCACATTTTAAAAAAAAATTCTCAAATTATAAACAGATATATATTCAGTATAGATTTGAAAAATACTTGTGAAGCTGAATTCAAGAGTAATCATAATATTACATAAATTACATATCACTTTTATTTCTAAAATGCTGTTACTTGCTAGTATCAGAGCTATTAATGAAAATTTTAAAGTGATTGCAGTGAATTTCTGATACTTTCCTTTCCTACACAAATTCTGGTAAATTTATTGAGCCAAAAAGCAGATCTTCCAAAAGACAAGTAGCAGGCAAAACCTGGATAATCTGCAAACTAGATAAGTAGTTGTAAGTAAATATATGTAAATCCATAGCACTTGACTGTAATAATTCTAACCCTTTATTAAAATACCTTTTAAATTATCAATTTATGTTGTCTGAGACGTCTGGATTGAAGTAGGCTACACTGTGGAGATTTCAGAAAGTTTCTGCCAGGAGGAGGTGAGCACCTAAGCTGAACTGATGGAACAGCGGCAGTAAGGAGATACCCCTCATCCAAGATAAGGAGCAGCGGCTGTGCTTTGCTGGAGCACCCATGAAGAGATACCCCACACCCAAGGTAAGAGAAACCCAAGTAAGATGGTAGGTGTTGCAAGAGGGCATCAGAGGGCAGACACACTGAAATCATACTCACAGAAAACTATTCAATCTAATCACACTAGGACCACAGCCTTGTCTAACTCAATGAAACCAAGCCATGCCCTTGGGGCAACCCAAGATGGGTGCATCATGGTGGAGAGGTCTGACAGAACGTGGTCCACTGGAGAAGGGAATGGCAAGCCACTTCAGTATTCTTGCCTTGAGAACCCCATGAACAGTATGAAAAGGCAAAATGATAGGATACTGAAAGAGGAACGCCCCAGGTCAGTAGGTGCCCAATATGCTACTGGAGATCAGTGGAGAAGTAACTCCAGAAAGAATGAAGGGATGCAGCTAAAACAAAAACAATACCCAGTTGTGCATGTGACTGGTGATAGAAGCAAGATCCGATGCTGTAAAGAGCAATATTGCATAGGAACCTGGAATGTCAGGTCCATGAATTAAGGCAAATTAGAAGTGGTCAAACAAGAGATGGCAAGGGGGAATGTCAACATTCTAGGAATCAGTGAACTAAAATGGACTGGAATGGGTGAATTTAACTCAGACGACCATTATATCTACAACTGCGGGCAGCAATCCCTCAGAAGAAATGGAGTAGCCATCATGGTCAACAAAAGAGTCTGAAATGCAGTACTTGGGTGAAATCTAAAAACCAACATAATGATCTCTGTTCGTCTCCAAGGCAAACCATTCAATATCGCGGTTATCCAAGTCTATGACCCAACCAGTAATGCTGAAGAAGCTGAAGTTGAACGATTCTATGAAGACCTACAAGGCCTTTTAGAACTAACATCCAAAAGAGATGTCCTTTTCATTATAGGGGAATGGATTGCAAAAGTAGGAAGTCAAGAAACACCTGGAGTAACAGGCAAATTTG
>NW_024072159.1:0-5857 GCF_014754425.2 Oryx dammah
GTATATTGTCACCCTGCTTATTTAACTTCTATGCAGAGTACATCATGGAAACGCTGGACTGGAAGAAACACAAGCTGGAATCAAGATTGCTGGGAGAAATATCAATAACCTCAGATATGCAGATGACACCACCCTTATGGCAGAAAGTGAGAGGAGCTAAAAAGCCTCTTGATGAAAGTGAAAGAGGAGAGTGAAAAAGTTGGCTTAAAGCTCAACATTCAGAAAACGAAGATCATGGCATCAAGTCCCATCATTTCATGGGAAATAGATGGGGAAACAGTGGAAACAGTGTCAGACTTTATTTTGGGGTCTCCAAAATCACTGCCGATGGTGATTGCAGCCATGAAATTAAAAGACGCTTACTCCTTGGAAGAAAAATTATGACCAACCTAGATAGCATATTCAAAAGCAGAGACATTACTTTGCCGACTAAGGTCCATCTAGTCAAGCCTATTGTTTTTCCTGTGGTCATGTATGGATGTGAGAGTTGGACTATGAAGAAGGCTGAGCACCGAAGAATTGATGCTTTTGAACTGTGGTGTTGGAGAAGACTCTTGAGAGTCCGTTGGACTGCAAGGAGATGCAACCAGTCCATTCTGAAGGAGATCAACCCTGGGATTTCTTTGGAAAGAATGATGCTAAAGCTGAAACTCCAGTGCTTTGGCCACCTCATGCGAAGAGTTGACTCATTGGAAAAGACTCTGATGCTGGGAGGGATTGGGGGCAGGAGGAAAAGGGGACGACAGAGGATGAGATGGCTAGATGGCATCACGGACTCGATGGACATGAGTCTGAGTGGATTCCGGGAGATGGTGATGAACAAGGAGGCCTGGCATGCTGCAATTCATGGGGTGGCAAAGAGTTGGACACGACTGAGTGACTGAACTGAACTGAACTGAGAAACTGAACTGAACTGAATGTTACACTGTATATATGTAGCACTTTTCCTTATGCATTTCTCTCTTGATGGACATTGATTCCATGACTTAGTTATTGTAAACAGGCTGCAATGAATATGAACGTGCATATGTCTTTCTGAATTATGGTATCCCAACATACCCAGTGGGATTGCTGGATTATATATGGTAGTTCTATTTTCCGTTTTTAAGGAACCTGCATACTGCCCTCTGTAGTGGCTATATCAGTTTACATTCCCAGCAACAATGCAAGAGGGGTCTCTTCTCTACATCCTCTCCAGCATTGTTTGTAAAATTTTTGATGATGGGCATTGTGACTGATATAAGGTAATACCTCATTTGCAGTTTTGATTTGCATTTCTCTAATGGTGAAAGAATAGTGAGTGATGTTAAGATTCTGTTGTGTTTGGTATTCCATCCTATGACTTATACAATAAGTAAGTAAATTTGAATAGATTCTGATTGACCCCTTGTGCTATACAAAGCAATACACTTAGACCAATGCATATTGACAGGTATCCATCCTAAATGACACTTCCAATTCCCCACCCCATGGTGTGCTTATCATCTATGTAGCTTTGTCTTTCCAAGAATGTCACAATTGGGTCCAGGGCTCCTTTTCCCCATGATTCCAGCTTGAGTCCCAGCCCTGAGCCCCAGTCAGTCACTGCCCCAGTCCTGAGCACATCACAGTGGCCAGGGAGGATGGACCATACTCTCCAGGACACCTGTGAGCAGCTCACCCTGTGTCAGGGGTAGAGACAATGCGATGCCCCAAGAGTGGGGCTGAGAATTCAGTGACTGTTTCCATGTGCTCAGTGTCCTGGGATGTGCCTGCACATCCTCTCTACACACCACTTTGTCCTCTGCAGACAATATATTCATGACACACGTCTTCCCTTTCCAAGCCAAGTTTCAAGCACCCACATTCAAGGGAGCAAGGCCTCCTGTTTGAAGGTAGGTTTGGAGATCCCTTCCTAGCATCTAGTTTGTTTTTTTTTTTTTCCTCGTATTATATTTAGTCAAAAACACCCACAAGCACCACCACATCCTGCTTTGTGTTTTCAGGATTCTTAGCTCTTCTGAATAGAGGACATGGCCCAGGGGCCTCTCAATGGGAGTTAATTTTGTCCAAGCAAGCACCTAAGACACTGAATCCCTGAGTCACTTTGCTGTACACTGTAAACTAACACATTGCTGTAAAGCAGCAATCCCTCATTTAAAAAAAATATTCCCTCATCAAAAATTGTCCTAAAATTTGTAAAGTTTTTCTTTCTAGTGTTGGTTCTTAGTGTGTGTCTAATAGGTTTGGTGGTGTTTTGTGAGGTAGGGATCTAACTTACTTTCCTGTATGGGTAACACATTGTCCCAATGGGACGATTCCTTTCTCCTTTCTCCTATAAATGTCCTTTCTCCATTTACATAAAGAAGCTCTTAAAAAATCCCAAGTATCAAGAACTTCAGGTCTTTGGTAATTTGTGGAGCACACCAGAGGCAGGTGACCTTTTCTGTGTCTTCTCCTCGCATTTGGCCATTGCCAGTTTCTATTATACAGAAGTACCCTCAGAGGGTTCTCTGTAGTGAACCATGCATGTTTCCATGAGGACAGGGAATGTGAGCACGGAGGAGGGGCTGAGTCCATAGTACCACTGACCATGCTCAGCAACCCAAACATTAAGTCTGACTGACACTTCCTAAGGCAAGGTCTGTGTTTCTTCCTCTTGATGTCTGGATGTGCACAGTAATGTTGGTAGTTTGGGACTTGGGTCTCTGGGTCCAGAGGTGTAGAGATAGACCCAGAGCCTGCTTTTCCATTATATTTTCCTCCTCTGGGCTCTGCTGAGCTGGTGTGGAAATATTTCTGCTAAAGACTTGAGAGGTACTCAGTCCTTCTGCTTCCCATCCCCTGCCTTGTCTGTACTTTGGTCATTTTTTAAAAATGTAGCTAATTTTCAATGTTGTTAGTCCTTGTGTCATTCTGACACTCAGACACCTGTGTTTTAATAGAACTCCAGCTCCCAAGAGAACTTTGCCTGGTGGAGACATAGAGAACTCTGGGAGCAGCACCACATCACACTGGAGCCTGAACCAGAGAGAAGGTTCTTGCCAGGAAGGCTCCATCCCTGCTGTGGGGGGTTCGGAGTTATCACCTCTGATTGTGCACTGCCTCCATCCCCCACCAGGCCTTTGGTGCAGGCCCCACTCTGAGATTTGGAAAGGAGGTGGCTTCCCTCCCTGACACAAAACTAGTATTTTTTGTCCTCGTCCTTGTCCAGTCCCATTTGGCTCCCAGGCTCTATCCTAGACCCTCAAATACAGGATCAGATGAGCCCAGTTCTAGAGGAGTTTCATACAAGGAGAGACTCCTGGTGATACTCCATCTCGCGGGTCCTAAATAAGCATTTCCTTGGAGTTTCCCAACCCTGGGAGGAGATACTGGGTCTGTGTCCATTTTACAGTTGAATATGTTGCACCTCAGACCATTATGTGATTTGCCCTGGGTCACTCTGCAGGTCAGTGGGTGAGCTGGGATTTGAACCCAGACTCTATGTCTTGGAGTCCGTGACTGTACAGGTGTTTCTGCTTCTCAGTCAAACTTATTACAGGTATTTTTTGATGCATTCGTACATGAGACTGTTCTCTCTCTGATGGTTCATATCATGCTATCTTGCTGATATTAGTTTTAATAGTTGTTACTTGGTGAAGTTTTAAGTGTTTCATATAAATCCTGTCATAATCGAATAGTGACAGTGTTACTTCTTCTGTTCCATTGATGATGCATTTTATTGCCTTTTCTTGTCTAGTTACTCTGGGTAGGGCACTTCCACTAATATGTTGAACAAAATTCGTGAGAGTGTGCATCCTTGTACTATTCCTGATCTTTTAGGAAAATCTTTCACCTTTTTACCACTGAGTTGGATGTTAGCTGTGGGCTTGTGATATATACCCTTTAGAATGTTTCTTGTATAACCACTGTATTGAGAGATTGTATCCAAATTGATGTTACACTTTGTCAAAAGCTTTTTCTGCATTTATTGAGAAGATCACATGATTTTCTTCTTAATTTTGCTCATATTGTGTATCACATTGATTGATGTACAGATAACAAATCATCCTTGCAGGCATAGGATAAATTCCATTTGATCATAGTGTATGATTCTTTTAATATATTCTTCATGCTAATATTCTTTTGAAGATTTGTAAACCCATGTACATGAAGGTTCTCTGGTGCTTCATGTGGTAAAGAACCTGCCTGCAATGCAGGAGACCTGGGTTTGACTCCTTGGTCAGGATGATCCCCTTGAGAAAGGAATGGCTACCTGCTCCAGTATTCTTGCCTGGAAAATTCTATGGACAGAGGATGTGGTGGGCTACAGTCCACAGGTCACAAATAACTGGACATGACTGAGGGACTCACACTTAACTAGGGTTCTTCTTGACATTCTTAATATCTAAATTTACATTATTTATCTCTGTGAAACAGTACAGTCAAAGCCAAAACTGTCAAAAGTCAAAGAGTCCATAGAAGGACAATAAGGCATAACAGATCAAATCAAGGAGTCCAAATAATTTACTTTTCATGAGAATTTAGACCTTCAGAGGAATTCTCATTAAACTGAATTGAAAATGCAAGCTTTAGTTTAAAATATAAATCTTTTTGTTATTATGATTCTATGATGAGCCCGAGATTTTTATAATATATGTATAAGATATTAAGCAATACTGTGTAGCTATTAATATCACATTTTCAAAACCTTTCATGACATTTATAAGCACTTACAAAAAAAAAAAGACCAGGAGCTGACTGTGGCTCAGATCATGAACTCCTTATTACCAAATTCAGACTTAAATTGAAGAAAGCAGGGAAAACTGCTAGACCATTCAGGTATGACCTAAATCAAATCCTTTATGATTATACAGTGGAAGTGAGAAATAGATTTAAAGGCCTAGATCTGATAGATAGAGTGCCTGATGAGGTTCGTGACATTGTACAGGAAACAGGGATCAAGACCATCTCTATGGAAAATAAATGCAAAAAAGCAAAATGGCTGTCTGGGGAAGCCTTAAAAATAGCTGTGAATAAAAGAGAAGTGAAAAGCCAAGGAGAAAAGGAAAGATATAAGCATCTGAATGCAGAGTTCCAAAGAACAGCAAGAAGAGATAAGAAAGCCTTCTTCAGTGATCAATGCAAAGAAATAGAGGAAAAAAACAGAATGGGAAAGACTAGAGATCTCCTCAAGAAAATTAGAGATACCAAGGGAACATTTCATACAAAGATGGGCTTGATAAAGGACAGAAATGGTATGGACCTAACAGAAGCAGAAGATATTAAGAAGAGGTGGCAAGAATACATGGAAGAACTGTACAAAAAAGATCTTCACGACCCAGATAATCATGATGATATGATCAGTCATCTCGAGCCAGACATCCTGGAATGTGAAGTCAAGTGAGCCTTAGAAAGCATCACTGTGAATAAAGCTAGTGGAGGTGATGGAATTCCAGTTGAGCTGTTTGAAATCCTGAAAGATGATGCTGTGAAAGTGCTGCACTCAATATGCCAGCAAATTTGGAAAACTCAGCAGTGGCCACAGGACTGGAAAAGGTCAGTTTTCATTCCAATCCCAAAGAAAGGCAATGCAAAAGAATGCTCCAACTGCCACACAATTGCACTCATCTCACATGCTAGTAAAGTAATGCTCAAAATTTTCCAAGCCAGGCTTCAGCAATACATGAACCGTGAACTCCCTGATGTTCAAGCTGGTTTTAGAAAAGGCAGAGGAACCAGAGATCAAATTGCCAACATCCACTGGATCATGGAAAAAGCAAGAGAGTTCCAGAAAAACATCTATTTCTGCTTTCCTGACTATGCCAAAGCCTTTGACTGTGTGGATTACAATAAACTGTGGAATATTCTGAAAGAGATGGGAATACCAGACCAC
>NW_024072161.1:0-5171 GCF_014754425.2 Oryx dammah
GTCACTCCACTGCACTCCAGAGAGAAGAAACCCAGCTCCACCCACCAGACCTCCAACACAAGCTTCCCTAACCAGGAAACCTTGACAAGCCACTGATACAACCCCACCCACAGTGAGGAAGCTCCACAATAAAGAGAACTCCACAAATTACCAGAATATAAAAAGGCCATTCCAAACGCAGCAATATAACCAAGATGAAGAGACAGAGGAATACCCAACAGGTAAAGGAGCAGGAGAAATGCCCACCAAATCAGACAAAAGAGGAAGAGATAGGGAATCTACCTGAGAAAGAATTCCAAATATTGATAGTGAAAATGATCCAAAATCTTGAAGTCAAAATGGAATCACAGATAAATACCCTAGAGACAAGGATTGAGAAGATGCAAGAAAGGTTCAATAAGGACCTAGAAGAAATAAAAAAGAGTCAATATACAATGAATAATGCAATAAATGAGATCAGAAACACTCTGGAGGCAACAAATAATAGAATAACGGAGGCAGAAGATAGGATTAGTGAAATAGAAGACAGAATGGTAGAAATAAATGAATCAGAGAGGAAAAAAGAAAAACGAATTAAAAGAAATGAGGACAATCTCAGAGACCTCCAGGACAATATGAAACGCTCCAACATTCGAATTATAGGAGTCCCAGAAGAAGAAGACAAAAAGAAAGACCATGAGAAAATCCTTGAGGAGATAATAGTTGAAAACTTCCCTAAAATGGGGAAGGAAATAATCACCCAAGTCCAAGAAACCCAGAGAGTCCCAAATAGGATAAACCCAAGGCGAAACACCCCAAGACACATATTAATCAAATTAACAAAGATCAAACACAAAGAACAACTATTAAAAGCAGCAAGGGAAAAACAACAAATAACACACAAGGGGATTCCCATAAGGATAACAGCTGATCTCTCAATAGAAACTCTTCAGGCCAGGAGGGAATGGCAAGACATACTTAAAGTGATGAAAGAAAATAACCTACAGCCCAGATTACTATACCCAGCAAGGATCTCATTCAAATATGAAGGAGAAATCAAAAGCTTTACAGACAAGCAAAAGCTGAGAGAATTCAGCACCACCAAACCAGCTCTCCAACAAATTCTAAAGGATATTCTCTAGACAGGAAACACAAAAAGGGAGTATAAACCCGAACCCAAAATAATAAAACAAATGGCAACGGGATCATACTTATCAATAATTACCTTAAACGTAAATGGATTGAATGCCCCAACCAAAAGGCAAAGACTGACCGATTGGATACAAAAACAAGAACCCTCTATATGCTGCTTACAAGAGACCCACCTCAAAACAAGGGATACATACAGACTGAAAGTGAAGGGTTGGAAAAAGATATTCCATGCAAATAGAGACCAAAAGAAAGCAGGAGTGGCAATACTCATATCCAATAAAATAGACTTTAAAACAAAGGCTGTGAAAAGAGACAAAGAAGGCCACTACATAATGATCAAAGGATCAATCCAAGAAGAAGATATAACAATTATAAATATATATGCACCCAATATAGGAGCACCGCAATATGTAGGACAAATGCTAACAAGTATGAAAGGGGAAATCAACAACAACACAATAATAGTGGGAGACTTTAATACCCCACTCACACATATGGACAGATCAACTAAACAGAAAATTAACAAAGAAACGCAAACTTTAAATGATACATTAGACCAGTTAGACCTAATTGATATCTATAGGACATTTCACCCCAAAACAATGAATTTCACCTTTTTCTCAAGTGCTCATGGAACCTTCTCGAGGATAGATCACATCCTGGGCCATAAATATAACCTTGATAAATTCAAAAAAATCGAAATCATTCCAAGCATCTTTTCTGACCATAATGCACTAAAATTAGATCTCAATTACAGGAGGAAACCTATTAAAAATTCCAACATATGGAGGCTGAACAACACGCTTCTGAATAACCAACAAATCACAGAAGAAATCAAAAAAGAAATCAAAATATGCATAGAAACTAATGAAAATGAAAACACAACAACCCAAAACCTGTGGGACACTATAAAAGCAGTGCTAAGAGGAAAGTTCATAGCAATACAGGCATACCTCAAGAAACAAGAAAAAAGTCAAATAAATAACCTAACTCTACACCTAAAGCAACTAGAAAAGGAAGAATTAGAGAACCCCAGAGTTAGCAGAAGGAAAGAAATCTTAAAAATTAGGGCAGAAATAAATGCAAAAGAAACAAAAGAGACCATAGCAAAAATCAACAAAGCCAAAAGCTGGTTCTTTGAAAGGATAAATAAGATTGACAGACCATTAGCCAGACTCATCAAGAAGCAAAGAGAGAAAAATCAAATCAATAAAATTAGAAATGAAAATGGAGAGATCACAACAGACAACACAGAAATACAAAGGATCATAAGAGACTACTATCAGCAATTATATGCCAATAAAATGGACAACCTGGAAGAAATGGACAAATTCTTAGAAAAATACAATTGTCCAAAACTAAACCAGGAAGAAATAGACAATCTTAACAGACCCATCACAAGCACGGAAATTGAAACTGTAATCAGAAATCTTCCAGCAAACAAAAGCCCAGGTCCAGACGGCTTCACAGCTGAATTCTACCAAAAATTTCGAGAAGAGTTAACACCTATCCTACTCAAACTCTTCCAGAAAATTGCAGAGGAAGGGAAACTTCCAAACTCATTCTATGAGGCCACCATCACCCTAATACCAAAACCTGACAAAGATACTACAAAAAAGGAAAACTACAGGCCAATATCACTGATGAACATAGATGCAAAAATCCTCAACAAAATTCTAGCAATCAGAATCCAACAACACATTAAAAAGATCGTACACCATGACCAAGTGGGCTTTATCCCAGGGATGCAAGGATTCTTCAACATCCGCAAATCAATCAATGTAATTCACCACATTAACAAATTGAAAAATAAAAACCATATGATTATCTCAATAGATGCAGAGAAGGCCTTTGACAAAATTCAACATCCATTTATGATAAAAACTCTCCAGAAAGCAGGAATAGAAGGAACATACCTCAATATAATAAAAGCTATATATGACAAACCCACAGCAAACATTATCCTCAATGGTGAAAAATTGAAAGCATTTCCCCTTAAGTCAGGAACAAGACAAGGGTGCCCACTTTCACCACTACTATTCAACATAGTTCTGGAAGTTTTAGCCACAGCAATCAGAGCAGAAAAAGAAATAAAAGGAATCCAAATTGGAAAAGAAGAAGTAAAACTCTCACTGTTTGCAGATGACATGATCCTCTACATAGAAAACACTAAAGACTCTACCAGAAAATTACTAGAGCTAATTAATGAATATAGTAAAGTTTCAGGATATAAAATCAACACACAGAAATCCCTTGCATTCGTATACACTAATAATGAGAAAGTAGAAGAAGAAATTAAGGAAACAATTCCATTCACCATTGCAACAAAAAGAATAAAATACTTAGGAATATACCTACCTAAAGAAACTGAAGACCTATATACAGAAAACTTTAAAACACTGATGAAAGAAATCAAAGAGGACACTAATAGATGGAGAAATATACCATGCTCATGGATCGGAAGAATCAATATAGTGAAAATGAGTATATTACCCAAAGCAATTTACAAATTCAATGCAATCCCTATCAAGATACCGGCGATATTTTTCACAGAACTAGAACAAATAATTTCAAGATTTGTATGGAAATACAAAAAACCACGAATAGCCAAAGCAATCTTGAGAAAGAAGGATGGAACTGGAGGAATCAATTTGCCTGACTTCAGGCTCTACTACAAAGCCACAGTCATCAAGACAGTATGGTATTGGCACAAAGACAGACATCTAGATCAATGGAACAAAATAGAAAGCCCAGAGATAAATCCACATACATATGGACACCTTATCTTTGACAAAGGAGGCAAGAATATACAATGGAGTAAAGACAATCTCTTTAACAAGTGGTGCTGGGAAAACTGGTCAACCACTTGTAAAAGAATGAAGCTAGATCACTTTCTAACACCGCACACAAAGATAAACTCAAAATGGATTAAAGATCTAAATGTAAGACCAGAAACTATAAAACTGTTAGAGGAGAACATAGGCAAAACACTCTCTGACATAAACCACAGCAGGATCCTCTACGATCCACCTCCCAGAATTCTGGAAATAAAAGCAAAAATAAACAAATGGGATCTAATTAAAATTAAAAGCTTCTGCACAACAAAGGAAAACATAAGCAAACTGAAAAGACAGCCTTCCGAATGGGAGAAAATAATAGCAAATGAAGCAACTGACAAACAACTAATCTCAAAAATATACAAGCAACTCCTGCAGCTCAATTCCAGAAAAATAAACGACCCAATCAAAAAATGGGCCAAAGAACTAAATAGACATTTCTCCAAAGAAGACATACGGATGGCTAACAAACACATGAAAAGATGCTCAACATCACTCATTATTAGAGAAATGCAAATCAAAACCACAATGAGGTACCACTTCACACCAGTCAGAATGTCTGCGATCCAAAAATCTGCAAGCAATAAATGCTGGAGAGGGTGTGGAGAGAAGGGAACCCTCCTACACTGTTGGTGGGAATGCAAACTAGTACAGCCACTCTGGAGAACAGTGTGGAGATTCCTTAAAAAATTGCAAATAGAAATGCCTTATGACCCAGCAATCCCACTGTTGGGCATACACACAGAGGAAACCAGAATTGAAAGAAACACATGTACCCCAATGTTCATTGCAGCACTGTTTATAATAGCCAGGACATGGAAACAACCTAGATGTCCATCAGTAGATGAATGGATAAGAAAGCTGTGGTACATATACACAATGGAGTATTACTCAGCCATTAAAAAGAATACATTTGAATCAGTTCTGATGAGATGGATGAAACTGGAGCCAATTATACAGAGTGAAGTGAGCCAGAAAGAAAAACACCAATACAGTATACTAACACATATATATGGAATTTAGGAAGATGGCAATGATGACCCTGTATGCAGGACAGCAAAAAAGACACAGATTGTGTATAGCGGACTTTTGGACTCAGAGGGAGAGGGAGAGGGTGTGAGGATTTGAGAGAATGGCATTGAAACATGTATAATAACATGTAAGAATCGAAATGCCAGTCTATGTCTGATGCAGGATATGACA
>NW_024072161.1:5271-5852 GCF_014754425.2 Oryx dammah
GTTTGGGAACGCATGTACACCTGTGGTGGATTCATGTCAATCTATGCCAAAACCAATACAGAATTGTAAAGTAAAAATTAAAAATAAATAAATAAATTTAAAAAAAATAAAAAAAATAAAAAGAACAGTGAAGACTATCACTTGTAATTCAAAAAAAAAAAAAAAGAACTGAGCCTTCAGTCTTCCCTTGTGGCTCTGATGGTAAAGAATCTGCTTGCTATGTGGGAGACCCAGGTTTGATCCCTGAGCTGGGAAACTCCCCTGGAGAAGGAAATGGCAACCCACTCCAGTATTCTTGCCTGGAAAATTCCATGGACAGCGGAGCCTGGCAGGCTACAGTATGTGGGGTCACAAAGAGTTGGACATGACTGAACAACTACAGTTTCTTTCTTTTGGGGAAAATCCCCAGAGCAACACCATCCCTCTTGAACCTGTTTTTTTAATTGAGGGCCCCCTTCTGCTCTCTTCACATGAATCTGTACCTGCCTCCTGAAGGAGATACATCTTCATAGGAAAATCTCATCCTTATGAAGTTCTCATCACTTGAGTCAGGCTCCATTCCCTGACTAGTCACTAAATCT
>NW_024072162.1:0-5849 GCF_014754425.2 Oryx dammah
TTGAGAATCAGGGAAATTTGAACATGGGCTGGATATTAGATGTTAATTGTTTTGAAACAAAATACACTGTGGTTATGTACATTTTGTGAAATGGTAATCCCTTCCTGCTCCAAAATCACTGCAGATGGTGACTGCAGCCATGAAATTAAAAGACATTTACTCCTTGGAAGGAAAGTTATGACCAACCTAGATAGCATATTCAAAAGCAGAGACATTACTTTGCCAACAAAGGTCCGTCTAGTCAAGGCTATGGTTTTTCCAATGGTCATGTATGGATGTGAGAGTTGGACTGTGAAGAAAGCTGAGCACCAAAGAATTGATGCTTTTGAACTGTGGTGTTGGAGAAGACTCTTGAGAGTCCCTTGGACTGCAAGGAGATCCAACTAGTCCATTCTGAAGGAGATCAGCCCTAGGGTTTCTTTGGAAAGAATGATGCAAAAGCTGAAACTCCAGTACTTAGGCCACCTCATGTGAAGAGTTGACTCATTAGAAAGGATTCTGACCCTGGGAGGGATTGGAGGCAGGAGGAGAAGGGGATGACAGAGGATGAGATGGCTGGATGGCATCACTGAATTGATGGATGTGAGTCTGAGTGAACTCCGGGAGTTGGTGATGGACAGGGAGGCCTGGTGTTCTGCGATTCATGGGGTCGCAAAGAGTCGGACATGACTAAGCAACTGAACTGAACTGAACTGAACTGAATCTCTTCCTTAATATATTACAGGAAATTTAATAAAGTGAGGATCTGTCTTGATTTAAAAACAAATCTGCATAGTTGCTATGGATTGAATTGTGTCCATCCCCCAATTCTAATGTTGAACCCTTAAATCCTGATGTGATGGTATTAGGGGGTAGGGTCTTTGCAAGGTAATTAAGTTGACATGGGGTTATGATAGTAGGGTCTTCATGATGGCATTATCCTCCCCCTCTTTTTCTCTCTTATTCTCCCTCTTCTTCTGTCCCCTCCCCTACCACATATGAGAACACAGCCAGAAAAGAATTGAAGCAAGTCAACAAGAGTGTCTTCACCAGGAACCCAATTATCCACTGCCTTGATTTTGCACTTCTAGTCTCCAGTCTATGACAATCTGTGGGACTAAGAGAGTAGTTTTGCAGTTATTGATGCTGAATGATGAAATACAGGGTTCATGACACTATTCTTTATTATTTTGTTATGTTTGAAATCATTTTGTAGTAAGAAGTTTACAAAATGTCTATTTTGAAGTCTGTCTCTTAGTGGTACCCTGAGGGGCCCAAGAAAAGCAGATTCAGGCAGGCCCCCAAAAGACTGAGTGGTTGGAGAACCCACGTGTCCTCTATCCAGCTCTTCTGTCATCTGATCACCATCACCCACAGCCAACAACCCCACCCTCACCCTCACCTGCACCCCCCTGCTAACTTCCTTGTTCATCCAGCTGGAGACTTTGATGAGTCAGGTCATGGCCTGGAGGTGGAAGGAATGGGGACATTTTTTAAAAGAATGAACTGGGCAGCTGCTTCCTGATTTTCTCTTCTTTAGTGCCATCTTCAAGTGAGGGAGAGGGCTTGGGTAGGGAGGGAACCACTAGTGGGGCTGTGGGGACATTTGGAAAGGAAGAGAAGAGGAGTTCATAACCCAGTTACCAAAAGGTGGGCAGATTGCTCAGGATCCAGGAAGGAAGAAGCACTGGGAAAAGAATGGTGCCTACCAGAGGACCAGGCCTACTGTCTTTTGGTTAACCTTACTGGAGGTCACTTCCTTCCTGCTGGAATTCCTGCTCTGGACATGAAGGGATAGAGCCATACTCACTGCTAATGAGCCATAGGGAGAGGGACCCTCCAGGGGCCCTTTGATTCCACTCTAACTGTGGGCATCATCCCAAGCTGGACAGCAAAATGACAGGTCATCTAAAGCATTTAAAATACTTCCTAATTTTTCTAAGAGTCCTGGCATTTCCTGTTCCCAGAATTCCTTTAGGAGAGCTAATTCATCAGCCCAACTCAGGTTTCTGCAGAGGAATCTACAGCCTTCCAGTTGGCAACTTCTGATTTCAGTTCAGTTCAGTTCAGTTGCTTAGTCGTGTCCGACTCTTTGCAACCCCATGAATCTCAGCACGCCAGGCCTCCCTGTCCATCACCAACTCCCGGAGTTCACTCAGAGTTGCATCCATCGAGTCAGTGATGCCATCCAGCCATCTCATCCTCGGTCATCCCCTTCTCTTCCTGACCCCAATCCCTCCCAGCATCAAAGTCTTCTCCAATGAGTCAATTCATCACAGAGAACCTCATCGCACAGAATCCAAGTGACAGAAAGTGTCAGTAGGCAAGGCCTCACACAGCTGTGTGCCAAGTGGTCTACCAATCCCAGTTGTGAGCTCAGGATCCATGAGCATCACCAGGCAGTCACGGCCCCCTGCCCACCAGATGCAGCCTCAGCATCCTTGGTAACATGCACCTCTGAGCCACTTGTCCACTGATTGACATTGAGCTTCAGTCTGGAACAAGCGTTCTGGAGGAAGTCCAGTCTCCCTCATCCAAGAGGTGGGAAACTGAACCCTGGGGTGTGTGACTCACTCTAAGGCTGCAGGTAACTTAGTGAAGACTTGGGACCCAAGACCTCTGATTCTTGGGCTGGGAGACCTCTGGGAAAGCAAAGATCTGAGGAAACTCAATTGCATCCAATGCTGGGCAGCTCTCAGAGGTCTGTAAGCACCAGTGTGAAAGTCCTTTCTCCTTGTCCCTCAAGTCTGGCTACAATTCTATCAGCTGACTTGCCTTCCAGTAGCAGCAGAAAAGCAATGCTGGGAGCTGATTCTGCTGGGTTCCAAACACAGTGGAGGCAGCCCCAGCTGGAGTGGCCCCAGGAAGCAGTCACGCAAGTGGTACCTGACTCACTCCCAGCTCAGCAGGCCCAGAGCTCCCGCTCCTCATTCACACAACACAGACCCTTGGGAGACTGGGTCACATGGACCTGTGTTCACAGTGAGGAGCATTTTCTGTTCAACCCTCTGGCAAATTCGATGCGATAACTTACTATTTCCTCAGGAAACCCCTGGCGGAGTGAGGTTGGAGGCTGAGACTAGCCTAAATTCAAGGGATATGTTCCTTTTTTGATGCTCAAAATAGACCTTGGAACTGTGAAGGCCTTGAGAGGGAGTGAACCAGTCATGTTCTTTGAGGATTTGGTTTATTCATCTGGTTGGAGAAAAAGGACAGATGCACAGGACAAGGCTAGGCAACCCTGAGTCCTAGCTGACTGTCAGTTAAGTTCCAGATACCATTCTTCAGGGTCAGGTGCTGATGTTATTCACAAGCCACCTTCAGAGAAGGAATAGAGGAAACAGATTGTGTCCAGAGAGCAGTATGATCAGGGAACCACGGGATCATCACACAGGAGAAGATGAGTCAGGAGCTATTACTTGTCTCTTAGCTCAATCAGTTCCCTGGGGATTTAGGGGAGAGGACAAGCACATGGAGAAGCTAAGAGTCACTCGTGGTGCCCCTGGCAATAACCACCTTGTGTACTGGACCCCAGGCTCAGAGCTGACTCAGCCTTGTGACAGCCCCAGGGTTTCCCTTCTGGAAGGTTGAGATGGTTCCCTGCTGATATCTCATGAGTGAAGTATTTGATGAAGTCTCGGTGGGTGACCTATAGCCAGGTTCCAAGAGTGGAAGGAAGATTGGAGGTGAAAAAGTATCGATTTATTAAGCTTGGTTACCTTGGGCCTTTGCAATGGCTATTTCCCACATGTAGAATGTTCTTCTCCCATCTTTTTGCATGGCTGGTTCCTCCTCCACATTCAGCATCATCTCAAATGTGTCTTCCTCAGGCAGGCCTTCTCTGCCCACTTCAGTCTCACAAGCACAGAGCCTGACCCTTTTGAAAAGCCCATAGACACCGACTGCATTTACCTGTGTGCTTTTCATGGGCACCTTGAAAGCGTGAAATTGTCATTAATTTACAGATGAGGAAACTGAGGTTGAGAGGCATTAAGCCTCTTCCTGAAGGATATAGGGCCTTAAGTAGTACAGCCAAGATTTGAATTCAGATATGTCTGATGGTCAATCCAGTTGCTCCTTAGTCCTGGGCTTAGGGAACTTGGAAGCAATGCAGAGAAGACAAGAGGGTGGGGCATGGAGGGAGACACTGAGAAAAGATCTTACTATTGTCTGGGGTTCTGACCTGGGACATTGTCTTCCTGGGATACAGACTGATGAATGTTTCACCATCTGCAGTGTCACCAGTTGCCATCGCAGGGCAAAGAGCATGTGCTAATTCATGCACTGACTAGTGTGAATGAAAAGTGTTGCCTGCCATTTGTTGTTGTTCTTTAGTTGCTCAGTTGTGTCTGAATCTTTTGTGACCCCCATGGACCTCCAGGCTTCTCTGTTCATGGAATTTCCCAGGCAAGAATACTGGGGTTGAATGCCACTTCCTCCTCCAGGGGATCTGCACATAACAAAACATTACTTAATTAGCTTTAAAATTCAGAATTTTGACTCTACACTCAGACTGGCATGCTACCTTGCTGTTGAGGAAGCTGGATATAAGTTCTCTCCACCTGGAGTGGAGACAGTATTGAGGACAGGACCCCAGTGGTATTAATCTTTCCCAAAGTTGACTATTTGTCACGTGATTGAAAGCATGTGTTTTATTTTGGGAAGTAGTAGAACAATATTGATTTGATGCTGAAGCTGAAGATCCAATACAGAGTGCCTGAAGAACTATGGATAGAGGTTGGTAACATTGTACAGGGAAGGTGACCAACCATCCCAGAGGGGAAAAAATGCAAGAAGGCAAAGTGGTTTTCTGAGGAGATTTACAAATAGCTGAAAAAGAAAAGAGAAAGGCAAATGAGAAAGAGCAACATATACTCAACTGAGTGCATAGTCCCAGAGAATAGCAAGGAGAAATAAGAAAGCCTCCTTAAGTGAACAGTGCAAGAAATAGAGGAAAAAATAGCATGAGAAAGACTAGAGATATCTTCAAGAAAACTGAAGGTACCAAAGTAATATTTCATTCAAAGTTGAAATAAAGGACAGAAAAGTCAAGGACCTAACAGAAGCAGAAGAGATTAAGAGGAGATGGCAAGAATACATAGAAGAACTAGATTTTTAAAAGAGGCCTTAATGACCTGGATGAGCATGATGCTGGGGACACTCACATAGAGCCAGACATCCTGGAGTATAAAGTCAAATGGCCCTTAGGAAGCATTACAAGGAACAAAGCTAGTGGAGGTGAGTTATTAAAAATCCTAAAAGATGATGCTATTAAAGTGCTGCCAACATCCTGTAGATCAAAAAGAAATCAAGTGGATGTTTTTCTGAAATTCCCTCTCATCAATAAGTACAAAACTACTCTCTTAGTCCCACAAGTTGTCATAGATCAGAAGCTAGAAGTGCAAGATCAAAGTGGTGGACAGTTGAGTTCCTGGTGAGGACCCTTCTTGACTTGCATCAATTCCCTTCTTGCTATGTTTTCACATGTCATGGGGGGGCGGGGGGGGAGGAAGAGGGAGAATAAGAGATAGAAAGAGGGAAAGGCTAGTCCCATCTTGAGGGACAACCATCAAGGCCTGATATCAACTTAATTACCTCCCAATGGCCCTACCCCTTAACCATCATATCAGAATTTAAGGATTCAACATCTGAATTGGGGGGTGGACACAATTCAGTCCATAGCAGCCACGCAGACCTGTTTAAAGTCACCCTCATTTATTTCTTTTTTTTTTTTACTATTTATTAATTTTTCCTGAAATATTTTAAGGAAGAAATTACATTTCACAAAATATACATAACCACAATGTATTTTGTTTCCAAAATATTAACATCTAATATCCAGCCCATGTTCAAATTTCCCTGATTCTCAA
>NW_024072163.1:0-5845 GCF_014754425.2 Oryx dammah
CAGAAGAATAGAAAGTTTATCACAATTTTGGAAACCAGTCTATATAAGAGTAAAGAAATAGTGCCTCTTGGAAACAGGAGCAGATCATCATAATAAGGTAACATAAGCTGAGAGAATCAATATTAGGATAAGCTGAAAATGCAGATAAGTGCTGTAAAAGACGATAAGGAAACTAAAAAAGCAAAACCAAAACTTCAGTTGCACAATTAAAATAACTTGTGGGGGGAAAAATTGAAGGAAGAGTCAGAAATCATTCTTCCTGAATGATAGCTTATATAGTTCCACCTGACTTGTTGCTGAGGAAAATGGACAAAATATTTACAAAGCTTAAAAAATACACATTTATACACATACAAGGTGGTAAGATATAATATCAAGAAAAAACAACAAATATCCAGAATAAAGCATATAAAGACAAAAGAATGAAAATACAGAAAGGTCTGTAATGTACAGAAGAGTCCAATAAGGAAGTCTAACATGCATATAATTGGAAACCCAGAAGGACAGGAGAAAGGGGAAAAAAGGCAAAAAGCAATACAAATTTCCAAAAAATAGTAAAGAAATTGAGCCATCAATTCCAGAAGTCCTATAAACACCATGAAGGAAGAATATAAAGAAAACTATGATACTGAAGAGTATCATAAAAAACTGCTAAAACTAAGAACAAAGATAAAAATCTTAAGGAAAAGGGGGAAGTAGGGAAGGCATATTATCTTCTGAAGAGCGACAATAAGACAGATAGCTGATTTTATCAATAGAAACTATAGAAAGCAGAAGACAAAGGAATAATATATTTAAAGTGCTGAAAGAAAATGAGAGACAATCTAAAATGTTAACACATAAAAAAAATCCCTTCAAGAATTATTGTGAATTTAACAGATATTCAAACAAACACAAACTAAGGGAATTCATCGCCAGCAGAGCAGCTCTAATGAAACACTAAAAAGAGTTATTCAATGCCAATGAAATATTTGCCACATGGAAGCTAAGAAATGCAAGAATGAATAAAGAATATCAGAAAATAGTAAAGATGTGGGTAAATATAATTGCAACATATACACAGAATTTATGAGAAACTTCTACGCAACAATGAGAAAAAAAGACAATCCAGTAGGAATATGTACACCGTTCTTTAACCAGTCCCATATAAAAGTCTCCTGTGGCCAAAACCCATGTGAAAGTGTTCATCCTCATTGGTAATCATGTGGTACGAATTGAAATAAAAAACAAAGTACAGCTAAAGGCTCACCAGAGTACTAAAATTAAAAGACTGACAATACTGAATCGATAGCAAAGTTGTGAAAAAACAGGAGCTCTCATAGGCAGTTGGTGGAAGTTAAATTACTATAATTGTTAAATCACTAGAGTTAAGTTAAATTATTAGAGTTATCAAAATTGAAAATTAATATGCCTTATGGCACAGCAATTCCACTTCTTATATTTACATAAGATAGAAATATCAGCATGTGGTCACCAAAAGACATTCTCAAGAAGTTTCTTAGCATCATTTGTAAAAACCCCAAGCTTGAAACAACCCAAATGCTCATCAACAGCAGAATAAATAAATTGTGGTACTGTCACTCAACAGGGTACTGTAGATTAAGCGGTTCAGCAAATTATAGCCCATGGGCCAAATCTGACCCACTGCCTGTTTTTGCAAATACATCTTATTAGAACACAGTCGATCTCATTCTTTTATCTATTGCTAATAGCTTGTTTCATTGGAGAAGGCAATGGCACCCCACTCTAGTACTCTTGCCTGGAAAATCCCATGGACAGAAGAGCCTGGTAGGATGCAGTCCATGGGGTCGCACAGAGTCAGACACGACTGAGCGACTTCACTTTCACTTTTCACTTTCATGCATTAGAGAAGGAAATGGCAACCCACTCCAGTGTTCTTGCCTGGAGAATCCCAGGGACGGGGAAGCCTGCTGGGCTGCCATCTCTGGGGTCGCACAGAGTCAGACACGACTGAAGCGACTTAGCAGCAGCAGCAGCAGCAGCAGCAGCTTAGTTCATGCTATAACAGAGTTGAGTTATTGCAGTAAAGACCATCTGATCTTCAAAGCCAATTAAAAAATATATATATATGTTGCCTTTACAGAAAAAGTTTGCCAACCCCTTCTGTAGGTCAGTGACCATAGATGGACTGCAGCTATGTTTGTTAACATGTATGAATATTACAAATACAATCTTGAGCAAAAAGAAACCACCCCTCCCCAAGAAAAAAATTACACGGATAACATTCTTCAAACAGTGTTTCTGAGCTCCTTTCTCTTCTCCTAGAATTTTCTCTGTGTTAAAATTTAACTCTGCCCATCCAGTTGCCCAGGACAAGAATCTACATTCTCACATCCAATCTATCAGAAAGTCTCACTGGTTTTTTTAATGTACCTTACCTTTGAGGTACATTCAGTGTTCAGCCACATCACCACTTCTTCCCTCATCATTCTGGCTCGTGGCACCATCAGCTCTCACCAGGACTATGGCAATAGCCTCACTGGTGTCTCTGCTTCTGCCCTTGGCCCTATTCACAGGAGATAGGGCCATCCTACTAAAAAGCAAATCAGGCTTCCCTGGTGGCCGAGTGGTTAAGAATCCTCCTTGCAATGCAGAGGACACCGGTTTGATCCCTGGTGTCGAAAGATCTCACATGCCTAGGAGCAGCTAAACCTGTGAGTCAACTACTGAGCCCATTTTCTAGAGCCAGTGCTCAGCAGCAAGAGAAGGAACTGCAATGAGAAGCCTGCACATCACAATTAGATAGTAGCCCCCGCTCACTGCAACTAGAGAAAGGCCTTGTGCAGCAATGAAGAGCCAGTACAGCCAAGAAAGTAACTAACTAAATGAATAAAAGGTTTTTAAAAAATCAGCTCATGCTACTTCTTTGCTCATAACTGTTCACTGGGCTGTCTTCTTAGAGCAACTGCTAAGATTCTTACTCTTCCCAGCTCTTCACACAGCCCTACCTGATCTGCCTTTGTATTACCCCAGGGGCCTCATCTGCTGCTACTGCCCCCAACCCCTCCCCTCTCCCCACCCGTGCTCACGCTCGCTCACTCTAGACCAGGCACACCGTGGACAACTCAGTAGTTGTCTCTGCTCTTCTTTGAAACCACACTAGTCAAGGTCACTGAACTTGCTGTTCTGGCTGGTCTGTTCTTTTCTATATCCCTTTGGTTCACTCCCTCACCTACTTAGAGAAGGAAATGGCAACCCACTCCAGTATTCTTGCCTGGAGAATCCCATGGACAGAGGAGCTTGGTGGGCTACAGTCCACAGGTCGCAAAGAGTCGGACACGACTTCACTTTCTCTTTCACTCACCTACTTCAGATCTTTACTCAAATGTTTCCTTCTTAGGGCTTCCCTGGTGGCTGAGATGGAATCTGTCTGCAATGTGACAGACCCAGGTTCTACCCCTGGGTCTGGAAGATCCCCTGGAGAAGGGAATGATTACCCACTTTAGGATTCTTGCCTGGAAAATCCCATGGACAGAGGAGCCTGGTGAGGTATAATCCATAGGGTCGCAAAGAGTCAGGCACAACTGAGCAACTAACACTTTCACTTTTCCTTCTTGGTAAGATCTTGCTTTTCCTTCCTATTTAAAAATGCAACTTTCCACACTCCTAGTACTTACCTTCCTTATGTATCTCCAGATTATTTACAAATATCTGAAATATTCTATTTTCTTTTGTAGTCTCCCCAAAGGTGGGGGTTTTCGTTTCTCTCATTCAGTCTTGTATTCTAAACACTCAGGACAATGTGTGGCACAGAGTAACATTTAATTAATGTCTGTCTTCTAAAGAAATAAACTGAGGAGTTCTGAAATTCTCAGAAAAAAAAAAGTGAGAAGAATAACAGAAATGATAAATATGCAGGACAGAGAAAGGAGTTTTACTTAACGTAACTAGTGTTCACAAGGAAAAAAAATCAGAGCAACTACAACATAGGCATCAACAATATAATTTTTTAAAATCCTGATAAGTAATTAGAGTAGAAAGTAAAGACAAAAGGGTTCTTGCTGCTCTGGTGAAGTCAGTGGAAAAGAACTGACAAAAACATACCTCTGCAAAATTTATGATGGATCAGAACAAAGGAAACTGTGACAAGTGCTCAGGTAAGGGGAACATTTAGAAAAGATGCACAGGTTACTAAACACACACACACACAAGCACATGTCAGTCTGGCTTAGACTTCATTATATCAGAAGTTAGGATGTAAGGAGTGACAACTGATGGTTTTTAATGGAGGAGGTTTGGATTCAAAGTCTTTACATACATCCCAGTTATCTTTCAAGTATGTGACAGCGGAAATGCAGTCTCAGATGTTCAAAAACAGAGAGATATGCCACCTGTGTATTTTTTTTTTGAAAGAAATTACCTGAAGAGATACTCTGACTACAAAATAAATTCAAATTTAAACAAAATCAAAAATAGATAGGCAACCAGTTAAACATACTACTATATTTTGTTTTTTATCATCGAGTGCCTAATATTGGAGAAAGAATATATGGAACAGCAGAAGGAACTTACTACGAAAAATCTGGATGTAAATCCCAGCTCTCTCACTAATTTCCTTTGTGACTTTGGGCAATCACTCCACCTCTTTGAGTCTTAATTTCTTTATAACATTAAGATAATGGTACCTAACTCTCACCGGTAGGGTAAGCTAGATGAAACTAGATAATGGATGTAAGTGAGATTAGTAAACTCTAAAAATGTTAGTACTTATTATTACTCACTCCAGTATTCTTGCCTGGAGAATGCCATGGACGGAGGAGCCTGGTGGGCTACAGTCCATGGGGTTGCAAAGAGTCGGACACGACTGAGTGACTTCACTTTCACTTTCACTTTCATTATTATTCACTTAAGGTTTATTCAGCTTCCAGATAAATTATCAGAGTAGCTTTATTATATGTTTTCCCCCAACAGCCATATGCTACCTCCCGATGTGATGGCAGTAGGAGGTGGGGACTTTGGGAAGTAATTAGGTCATGAGGGTGGAGCCCTTATCAGTGGTATTGGTTTCCTCATATGAACAGACAGGAGAGCTTGGCCTTGCTCTCTGCTCTCTGCCATGTGAGGATACGGCAAGAATCCTGAAGCAGGCTTTCACCAGACATCAGATCTGCAGGCTTCTTGATCTTGGACTTCCCAGCCTTCAGAACTGTGAGAAAAGAATGTCAGTTGATTAAACCACCCAGTTTATGGTATTCCAGTTAAGGTATACCAGTTTATGGTATATTATGCTATGGTATAGCAGCCTGAATGGACTATGACAGGCTTTCAGTTTTCTCTTCAGGGGATAACCATTTCTATGAATAAGGGATTTGTTGCGGAACAGTGAAGACAGCTCACTGTATGTGGAAACATAAATCTTTTTCTTATAGGTCTCAGTTACCATAGTCCAGATCTAGCTACTTAATGACAGATGTTGCTTCCTTCTACAAAATTCTGTGGGCTTCCCTGGTGGCTCAGTGGTAAAGAATCTGCCTGCCAGTGCAGGAGACAAGGGTTCGATCCCTGAGTTGGGAAAATTCCCTGGAGAAGGAAATGGCAACCCACTCCAGTATTCTTGCCTGGGAAATCCCATGGACAGAGGAGCTTGGTGGGCTGTAGTCCATGGAGTTGCAGAGAGTTGGGCAGGACTTAGTGGCTAAACAACAACAGAATTGTTGAATTTTGTAGAACTGCATCTCATCCTCAAGTCTTTGTGGTCTCCTATATTAATCAGTAGATTACTCTCTTAATAGAAGCTAGAGTCTGTATCCTGAGCTCATTTCTTACGCCCTTTCATTCTGACCAGAGCTGCCTTGAGCTTGTGTTTTCAAATTCCTTTTCTGCA
>NW_024072164.1:0-243 GCF_014754425.2 Oryx dammah
TAGGTTGTTTCTATAGCTTTGCTATTGTAAATAACTCATCAATGAATGTAAAAGTACAAGTATCTCTTTGAGACCCTGACTCCAATTATTTTGAGTTTATATCCAGAAGCAGGACTGCTGGATGGTAAGGTAGTTCTATTTTTAGTTTTATGAGGCGCCTCCATACTGTCTTCCATTTGGGCTGCACCATTCTGTATTCCCACCAACACACACACACACACACACACACACACACACACACAC
>NW_024072164.1:253-2703 GCF_014754425.2 Oryx dammah
ACACACACACACACACACACACACACACACACACACACTCCCTACCAAGCTATTGATTGGGATTTCACTGAACCTGTAGATCAATAGATGTTGATGTAGAATTAATGTTTTCATGGGGACTTCCCTGGCAGTCCAGTGGTTAAGATTTCGTGCAGCCAATGCAGGGGGCACAGGTTCAATATCTGGTCAGGAAACTAAGATCCCATGTGCCATGAAGCATGGCTAAAAAAAGAAAATGTTTTTTTAACAATATTGTCTTCCAATACATGATCACAGTATATTTTTCTATTTGTTTAGATTTTAATTTTCTCAATAATGCCTTTTTATTTGCATTTGTGTTTATTCTGTGTAGAATTCTTGCAGCGCTCTCATTAGAGTCAATCATAGGTATTTAATGTTTTTTGATATGATTCCAAATGGCATCATTTTCAAATATCTTTTTCTAGAGTTGTTGGTACCAGGAAACACAATTGATTTTTGTGTTTTGATTTTATAGCCAGTGACTTTGCTATATAAATTATATATTAAATCTGTGCATAGATTTTTATCAGGTTTTTACATATACAATAATGTGATCTGCAGATGGTGACTTTTATTTCTTCCTTTACAATTCTTTTGCTATATTCTTTTGTCCTATTGTACTGACTCAGACCTCCAGTGCAATGTTAGTAAGAAGTGGTGATATGTGTGTGCATGCTAAGTCACTTCAGTCATGTCTGACTCTTTGCAACCCTATAAACTGTGGCCCACCAGAATCCTCTGTCCATGGGATTCTCCAGGCAAGAATACTGCTGTGGGTTGCCATTTCTACTCCAGGGGATCTTCCCGATCCAGGGATCAAACCTGCATCTCTTACATCTCTTGATTTGGCAGGCAGATTCTTTACCACTAGTGCCACCTGGTAAAGCCAGAAATGGTGACAGTAATTCCAGTTTCACTACCCCACCCTTAAATATGTTTTTGCTTCAGATATTTTGTTGATATTCTTTAGCAGAGTAAGGGTGCTCTATGCTTTCAGACTGTGGTGCTGGAGAAGACCCTTGAGAGCCCCTTGGACAGCAAGGAGATCAAACCAGTCAATCCTAAAGAAATCAACCCTGAATATTCATTAGAAGGACTGTTGGTGAAGCTGAAGCTCCAGTACTTTGGTCACCTGATGCAAAGAGCTGACTCACTGGAAAAGACCCTGACACTACGAAAGATTGAAGACAAAAGGAGAAGGGAATGGTAGAGGATGAGATGGTTAGATATCATCACCAACTCAATGGACATGAATCTGAGCAAACTCCAGGAGATAGTGGAGGACAGGAGATCCTGGCATGCTGCAGTACATGAGGTCACAAAGCATCAGACAAGACTGAGCAACTGAACAACAATAATATATTTCTAGTTTGCTGCAAGTTTTTGTCATTAAAAATTGTTACATTTATCAAATGCTTCCTCTGCATCATTCGAGATAATTTTATTTTTCCTTTATTATGTTCATATGATTAATTACAATAATTGATTTTTGAATGTTAAACCAACCTTGCATTCTTGGAAGAAACCAATTTGGTCATGATTTACTACTCTTTTTTACATGTTACAAACTGAAGGGTTAATGCAGCCACAATAGGGAAGCGAGATGTGCCTGCAAACGGGGCTCTCTGTTCGGGCTGGACGCGCTTGCAAACAAGGCGTTCTGCCAAGAAGTCTGGACACAGCCTTGAGTTTAGTGGTCCCTTGCAAACGAGGGAACATTCCCTTCCTGTGATAAGGAAAAAGAAAGGGCTCTGGACAGACTCTGCAGTAAACATGAATTTCACTCCCTTTTGCTGTATGATAACATTTATGCACCTGCACAGTACTGAAAAGGCTTAGTCATGCAATCTGGAATTCCACTGAGGGGGCTATATAAAGACTAAACTGCAAGCTTGCGCAGTTCTTTTTCCTCCAGCCAGAGTGGTGGCTGTATGTCTCTTGTCTGTGTGTCTTGTCTTTGTGTCATTTCACTCGCAATCTGCAACACAAACACTTGCTCAGATTCATAAGAACTTTTGCATGTGAGTTCAAGAGTGAGATTGATCTCTAATTTTCCTGTCTCATACAACTTTACTGGGGCTTTATTTCAAGGTTATGCTGGTGTCACAAGATGAATTAAGAAAAGTTCTTTCTTCTTCAAACACAGGGATAGTGTGTGTGATATTGGTGCTATGTCTTCACTCTTAGCAGAAATCACAGTGAAGTCATCTGGGCTTGTAGTTTTCTTGGGGCCAGTTCTTAATTACAGAGACACTTTTTAAAATATGTGCAAGATTATTTACCTTTTCTATTTCTTTTGTTTTTAGTTATGGCATGCAAACTCTTAGTTGCAGCATGTGGGAGATAGTTCCCTGAGCAGGCATCAGACCCAGGCCTCCTGCATTGAAAGCATGGAATCTTAGCCACTGGACCACCAGGGAAGGCCCTCT
>NW_024072164.1:2713-4178 GCF_014754425.2 Oryx dammah
CAAAAATTCTGCAGCTGTAAAACACAATAATTGAAATGAACATTTCAATAGAGGGGCTGAACAACACATTTGAACACGTAGGGGAAAGGATCAGCAAACTTGAAGATAAGGTAGCTGAAATTAGCAAGTCCAAGCATCAGGTATAGTGACATACACATCATAAACATAGTCCCATAAGAAAAGAGAAAGTTACCCCCAAGAGACTGAGAGAAATAATGGCCAAAAAATTTCCTAAATCTGATGAAGTACATGAATACACAGATTCAAAAAGTTCAAAAAACTAAGCAGAATAAATTCAAAGATAGCATGTTATAGTCAAATTCCTGAAAGACATATTATAGTCAAGTTGCAGAACAACAAACTTCTGAAAACAGCAAAAAAGGAGCAATTATCATGTACCAAGCATCCTCATAACAGTTGCTAAGACTGCCCTGGTGGTCCAATAGTTAAGAATCTGCCTTTCAATGCAGGAGACACAGGTTCAATCCTCAGTCAGAGAACTAAGGTCCCACATGCCGCAAGGCAACTAAACCCACATACCACAGCTACGGAGTCCACAACTAGAGAGAAATGTGTTCCTAGCAAGAAAGATTGAGGCAGCCAAATAAATAAATTTTTTTTAAGATAAACAGCTGAAAGGAAAAACACCTTTCAACTAAGATTTCTTTACCCAGCAAACTATCCTTCAGAAAGAAAGGAGAAATTAAGATATTTCCAGATAAACAACAGCTGAGAAAATTCACTACCAGTAAAAGAAATGCTAAAGGAAGCTCTTGGAGCTGAATGAAGGCACATGAGATAGTAACTAGAAGTCATAAGGAGAAATAAACACCAGCAAAGGTAACTACTTCAGTTCAGTTCAGTTCAGTCGCTCAGTCGTGTCTGACTCTTTGTGACCCCATGAATCGCAGCACGCCAGGCCTCCCTGTCCATCACCAGCTCCCGGAGTTCACTCAGACTCATGTCCATCGAGTCAGTGATGCCATCCAGCCATCTCATCCTCTGTCGTCCCCTTCTCCTCCCACCCCCAATCCCTCCCAGCAACAGAGTCTTTTCCAACGAGTCAACTCTTCGCATGAGGTGGCCAAAGTACTGGAGTTTCAGCTTTAGCATCATTCCTTCCAAAGAAACCCCAGGACTGATCTCCTTCAGAATGGACTGGTTGGATCTCCTTGCAGTCCAAGGGACTCAAGAGTCTTCTCCAACACCACAGTTCAAAAGCATCAATTCTTCGGTGCTCAGCCTTCTTCACAGTCCAACTCTCACATCCATACATGACCACTGAAAAAAACATAGAAGCCAATGTTATCATTTTGGTTTACTTGCTGTTGTTTAGTAGCTGGTCATGTCCGACTTTTTTTCACGGGACACCATGGACTGTAGCCCGCCAGGCTCCTCTCTCTGCGGAGTTTCCCAGGCAAGAATACTGGAGTGGGTTGTCATTTCCTTCTCCAGAGGATCTTCC
>NW_024072164.1:4258-5844 GCF_014754425.2 Oryx dammah
CTTTCTGAGAGTATATTGTGCATCTAGTCCTGTGCTGAATACAGGACAAGAAGTCCTCCCTTTGCATGGCAGTGTGAGATTAGCAACGTGGTCTTGATGTCCGAACATGGTGCTGGGAGACTGGTGACTTTGAATTAGACCATGGCAACAGAATCATACAAAGTGAGACCTGCCCATGTTCATTTCCCAGAACTGAGGCACAGAGAGGTTAAGTAACCCATCAGATGTTACAGAGAGCTGGGATTTGAACCCGGGCCAGTTGGGTTCCAGAACCTGAAAAATGAATCACCTTGATCATTATGTAGCTTTTCCTGTATTCCCTTGAGGAGAATGTTTCCTACATTTGAACCTCCCTCTATGCTCCTATGTGGGAACTAGAGGCCTCAGTCTTTGATATGACCCCCTTGTCTGGGCACTGATCCCACCTTGGGGGCCAACCCCCTCTCCCTCTGCCCCATCTAGGTACCTGGGAGACCAGGATGCCACTATGTCCATCCTTGATATATCCATGATGACAGGCTTCTCACCTGATATTGATGACCTCAAACTGGTATGAAGGCCTTGGGCTCAGGGGCTGGGATCCATGGGCAGGAGCCCAGGGTCTGGAAGAAGCTGGAGTGGCAGGGGGAATGGGGATGTAGGAGGGATTTTTACAAACCACATCCTTCCCCAGCTGAGCACTGGTGTCGACAGATACATCTCTAAGTATGAGATGAACAGAGACTCCAACAAGAACACACTCATCATCTACCTGGACAAGGTAAGGCTTCCATTGGGATCCTGAACCTCTACCTGGCTGACCTTTCCTTCTCCACTGGCCTCGTGCCCAGGTGGGGCCAGGGAGACAGGGTCTGGACTGCTGGGTGTGGGAAGACAGGGGCATGTAAAACAAGGCCAACCCACTTTCTGTAAGCATCTCACCTTCTGACCACTCATGTCCCAACCGCATTTTTCACTTGTCCCGTCCAGCTTCTTCTCACCAGAGTCTTAACCACTGAGTGGAAAAAAACCCACTTGTGGTTTAAAAAAAAGCAGTGCTTGATGGAGAGAAAGACCTTCCCTTGTTCCCCAGCCCCTAGCATTTCTCTCTTCTCTTATTTTCTCCCCATTCTTCCCTTGCTCTATTTATTTATATGACAGAGCTGGGTCTTCATTGTGGTGCATGGGCTCTTGGCTGTGGCATGCCACAACCACTGACACACATGCCATAACTGCAGAAGTCCACATGCCGATTTGCAGTCTGACCACAGTGCACAAGGCTTCCCAACATTTGTTTTTGTGTTCTTTGTGATGATAGCTATTCTGGCATGTGTGGGGGCTGTCTCACTGCAGGTTTTTGGGTTGTTGTTGTGTTTTTTGGCTGAACTGGGTCTTCTTTGCTGCACATGGGCTTCCTCTAGTTGCGGCGAGTGGGGGCTACTGTTCGTTGCAGTGCGCGGGCTTCTCTTTGTGGCGGCTTCTCTTGTTGCTAGAGTGTGGGCTCTAGGGCACAGGCCCAGTGGTTGTGGCGCATGGTCTCAGTTGCTCCGCGGCATGTGGAATCTTAGTTCCCCAACCAGAGATCAAACCCGCATCCCCTGCATTGG
>NW_024072165.1:0-5837 GCF_014754425.2 Oryx dammah
GGGTGATGGGGGAGGGGGGAGGGGTGGGGGATGGGGATGGGGGAGGGGTATAGGTGATGGGGGAGGGGGTTGGGGGCCCCTGGTCAGGGTGCCCATGCCATAAGATGTTCCACAGCACTGGCCACCCCTGAAGACTCCCAAGGCTCCCAGGGTGGGGGTGGGGCCGACCCCTGCCCTCCCCATCTGTGCGCTAATTCCCTGGGCTCTGGCACCCTGGCCCGCCACCAGCCTGCCCTCTGCAGAGGGACTGGAGCCCCAGCCTGCCCTCAGGCCCCTGGAAGGCCCCATTCCTCTTAAGGGAGGACTTGCTCAGCTGGGCCAGTGTTCATTTACTCACACGCACGTTTGCTGGGCACCTCCCGCATGTGGGGCTCCGTGTACCCGTGACCGACAACGGTTCAGGCCTGGCATGGAGCAGTGGGTCCGCGGGCACCAGCCAGAAGCTGCCTGAGGGCTGCACTCCTCAAGTCCGGGGGCCTGGTCCCCACACAACACAGTCCAGACACCTTAGAGGGCAAAGCGTGGGCAGGTGCCAGCCCCGGGCCTGGTCACCCCAGACGCTGACGTCACTGGCTGCTGGGGGCAGCGAGGGTCACTTCCCAGGGCAAGTGGAAGACAGGAAGCCCGCCCTGCCTGGGAGGCAGGCGCCACCGGCCCATCTCCCAGCCGGCTCCAGCCCGGAACCTCAACCAGGCCCCACCTGCTCCCGTGGGGTCTGCCAGCCCCATGCACTCTGCTGAGGCCCGAATCCAGGATGAGGGCCAGGGAGCCTCAGAACAGAGGTCAGGGATCCCCTTGAACAGCCTGTGGTCACTGAATGGGGCCTGAGAGTCACTGGTCCCCTTGGATGGCCTGTGGTCACTGAATGGGGCCTGAGAGTCAGGGGTCAGAGGCCAGTGACCAGGGGCTTTCAGAGTTCTGCTCCAAGAGGGCAGGAGCACAGGGCAGGGCTTCGGGGCTGCAGATAGCATGGTGAGCCGGAGGGTCGGGGAGGCTGCTGGGGTTTGGAGCCTGAGAGGTGGGCTCAGGCCAGACTGAGCGCAGAGGGTGCCCCAGCCGGCAGACTCGGGTAGACTTCCAAATCTGCTGCACACCAGAGGGGAGCCTTCTAGGGCCAAACGTCCAGCAAGGGATGTGTGGAGCTCAGAGCAGAGGCCCTGGGTCACTGCCTTCCCTCTGGGAAGCTTCCCTCTGACAGCCACTTCAGGGAGCTCACTCCTCACCCCTCCCCACCTAACAGAGCCAGCTGCTCTGAGCAGCCAGCCCTCCCACCCACTCCTCCAGGAACCCGATCTTGGCCCACACCCTGGCACCCATGGGCTCCCAGTCACATTCAACCTTTTGACCTGGGAGACCCTCGGGCTCCACTCACCACTCCCTCCCTCTCCAGTCACCAGTACAACCAGTTCCTGCCTGGACATAAGCTGCATGCCAGCTCTAGACACATCAGACTCTCTACAAACCCAAACGCCAGCCAGGGCCTCCCTTTCCCCTCTGTTCTTTCTGCCTGGAATGTCCTTCCAGCCTCCACATGGAGAACTCCTATTCATCCTTCAAAACCCTACTCAAATGAGCTGAGCACTCAGGACAGGGACCATGTGATTAATTGGTGGTATAATGGCACCCCACTCCAGTACTCTTGCCTGGCAAATCCCATGGACGGAGGAGCCTGGTGGGCTGCAGTCCATGGGGTCGCTAGGAGTCGGACACGACTGAGCGACTTCACTTTCACTTTTCACTCTCATGCATTGTAGAAGGAAATGGCAACCTACTCCAGTGTTCTTGCCTGGAGAATCCCAGGGACGGGGGAGCCTGGTGGGCTGCCATCTATGGGGTCGCACAGAGTTGGACACGACTGAAGTGACTTAGCAGCAGCAGCAGTATGCCCAGTTAATGACCATATAATTAAACAACCAGGATCCTTGAGAGTGAGGACAGCGCTTGGTGCCCCACGTATGTTTCTGTCATCTACATCATGGAAAATGGAAAGTCTTGACGGCACAGCCCTGTGTCCTAGCCCTGGTCCCAGGGATGACTCACAATAGTTCAAATTCTACAAGCCGTAGATGAAAGGGACAAAGCGAGGCAGCATTTTGCTTCTTGGCCAGGGAATTTATTCAAAATGTTTTCTTGGCAATGAGCTTCTAATGATCAAACCAAGATGCTACAAAATTGTTAGGTTACAAATTGGATGGGTGGGCGGTGGATGGATGGATGGATGGATGGGAGAAATAAGGATATAGTACAGGAATGGGTAGATGGCTGGCTGGCTGGCTGGATAGGTGGTGGTTGGCTGGATGGCGGATCAATAGTGGCTGGTGGATGGATAGAGGGATCAATGGGTGTATGGTTGGATGGGTGGATGGGTGGATGGATGGATGGGTGGATGGTGGATGGTGAATGGAGGGGTGGACGCATGGTTGGATGGGTGAGTGTAGAAGGGAGCATAGCTGTGGACATATGAATGGCTAGGTGGGTGGATGAGGGGTTGGTGGATACCTGGAAGGGTAGATGGACAGTTGAATGGAGGATCAAATGGATACCTGATTAGCACTTTCTCTGTCCAAAAGGCTTTAAGTCTGAGTCACAGAGAGTGACTGGAGAGGTACCCTCCACCCTGAGGCTGTGGACTGAGGGACGCACACTCCGTGCGGCTTCTCAATCCCCAAATAAGGTGGACAAAGTCCACTCTGGGCGCCTGGGGAGCAGGAAGCCCGGGTGGGGTGGGAGGCCCCGCTCCCGGGGCTGAAGTCAGTTCCTTCGTTTCTAAACAATGGGCCTGGCCTGATCCTTGCCCTCCACCGCCCTGCTCCACCCAGGCCGCCTCCACCTCTGATGGGGTGCCGGGGCTCTCGGGTCTGGAAGCCAGGGAGCTGGGGGTTGGGGGGCTGGAGAGCAGAAAAAGGGCCGGGCAGTGGAAAAGGCGCTGCTCCTCTGGGTACGGCTCCTGGCCTGGCTCCAGCCGCCCTGGCTGCCTACAGGCTTTGGGAGAGACCGGCCTCTCTGCAGGGCCTGGGGAGGACGTGGGGCTGTCTCCCCCACGCTGCCCGGAGCTCTCCTTGGTCCCTTCTCTGTGTCCGTTTCCTTCAGGTCACTCATCTGAAGGCAACAGCCCCCTTCTCTCTCCTCCGTTCCCTTCCTATTGCTGGCCCTCCCCCGGTTCCCCATCTCTCCCCAGGAACGGCCAGTCTGGACTCTGCCTCCCTCCCGGAGACCACCAGCTGGCAGGAGAGGAGACTGGCCGTGGGGTAGAGTCCAGGCCTGACCCAGAGGCCAGGAGAGGGCGGAAGGTGGGGAGGGGAAAACCACATCAGCCCCTCATCCACGGCGTCCGACGGCGGCTCCTAGGATCCATCACTCAGCCGAGAATCTCCTGGACCTACCTGCGCCGGGGCTGGCGGGGCCGCCCCACCTCTGTGTCTCTGGGAGCCTGTGCCCGCAACCCCCAGGAAAGAGGGCCCTGCCCCGTGGGATCCAGGACTCAGGACCTCATCCCCATGTAGGCAGAGGCCAAGCCTCCGGCAGAGTGAGGTCCAGCTGTAAACCAGGCCGGCTGGTCTGGGAGGGTCCAGGAGGGCAGAGTGAGGAGTCCAAGACTCCAGCCCCAAGGCGGGGGTCACACAGGGGCGACCCTTTCAGCCCTGCTGCTGCCTGGGCAATACATCCAGCCACAGGTGCGGACGACACTTCTGGGCTGTTATCGAATCAGCGAGTGAGAGGACGGGTGGCGGGTGGAGGATGGTAGATGGTGGATGGATGGTGGATGGAGGGATGGAGGGATGGATGATGGATAGACATGTACCACCGGCTCGCGAGGCCGACAGGCAGAGACACAGAGGAGCAGCCCCTCCCACACTGATGCACACACACGCAGCGGGCTCCCTGGCCAAGGCTTCCAGAGCTGCCCCTCCTTGAGTCTTTGGTGACCGGGCAGACCCAGGGCCCCCGGGTCCCTCCTGCTCGCCGCAGGGAGCCGCGAGGTGTCTAGCACCTGCTAATCTCCTCTGACCCTGGCAACCTCAAGGTAAGGGAGTCCTTGGGGACCCTCGGCAGCCCAGAGGGTGCCCAGGCAGGGTGCCCAGGCAGGCCTCGGTTCTGGGGCGGCTCCACCCAGTGCGGAGACCCAGAGAGCCAGGCTCAGTGTGAGCAGGCCCCTTACAGGAGGGTCTCGGGCCTGGCTCAGCGGCCCCAGGCGACAAGCGGCTGCAGGCCCAGCCTGTTGCTAGGATTAGCGCCCAGATTAACCCACCAAGTTTCCAGAACCCTGGGTGTCAGGCTCACCGGTGCTATAGAAACCTGGCTGGGCTTCGTGGGTGGGACGGGCTCGGCGGGTGTGGGGGCTCTCCCCTCCAGGCCCAGCCACAGCCCCCTTCCAAGCAGGGACCAGGCCTCCCTGGGCCCGAGCTCCCATCCCGGCCTGCGGGGCGCCCTCCTCCTCGGCGCTCCTTGCCCAGGGAAGTCTTAGGTTTCCAGAATCAGCTGTTTTCCAGATACTGGAATGAAAACGAATGACCGAATTGCTCTGCGCCTGCGGTGGAAACACACAGCACTTCCCGCCGGCCCCCCGCCCGCCGCCCCCCGCGCGCCCCCCCCCCCCCCCCCCCCCCCCGGCCCAATTCTTAATGCAGAAAATAGCTGAGCCGATTTACCCTGGGGGCCAAAGCGCACCCTGGAGCCTCACTTCCGAGGCCCAGCCCAAAGGCCACCTCCTCGGGTCCCCTCTCCGCACCCGCTCTCCACCCGCCTCTGCTCTGGGCAGGGCACGGGCCAGCCCTGCCGGCCAGGAGTCTGGGGCCTGGGGCCAGCCCTCACTGGTGAGGCGGCCAGGACGTGGGGCCATCAAGGGGGGAGACACTAAGAGTTCCTGCAAACATCTCCAGGCTGGCCCAAAGGGGGTGCCATTCCCTGGTGGGTGGGATGGGGCTAAAACAGCAGGCAGGAAGCAGCCCCTTCCCCAGGCCACCTGCCCAGGGCCCACCCAGCAGCACTCTCTACCTCCAGGCCTCTTCCAGAGATGTCTGGGGTCTGGGGTCCGGCCCCGCGCCCCGCCTGGGCCTCTCAGATCCTGCTGCGTCGTGGCCCCTCCTTCACTCCGTCAGGGCAATCCTATCCCTCCAGAGGCTCCAGAAGGACCTGGGATGCATCCTTCCTGGGCACCTCCAGCCCCTGGAAAAGGCCCTCAGCCCCAGCTCCAGCCCCTTGAGACTGATCGCCTCAGCCTCCTTCGCCAGGCCCCCCCCCACCTTGCTTTGGCCCCGGCCCCTTCGGGCTGTTGACGCAGCATCCTCTGACACTGAGATCAGACCCTCCACTAGCCCCTGCCTCGAGAAGCCGCATCCTTCTCAGAGCTTCCCAGGCCAGTTCTCCAAGCCCCCCTCCCTACCCAGGTGGCCTCAGGACCCCCTCCTTCACCACCACCCCCCCTGAGGAACCACGTTGCTCCCACTCGGGGCTTCGCACCTAATGCCCGTGCCGCTGCTCAGGCTTATCCCAGAGGCCCATTGGGCATTTGGTGGTGAAAGGACAGATAGATGGACGGATGGATGATGGATAGATGGATGGGGGGGGATGGATGGACGGATGGATGGGTAGGTGATGGGTGGATGGATGGACGAATGATTGGACGGACGGATGGATGGATGGATGGATGAATGGATGGACGGATGGATGGATAGATGGATGGGGGTGGATGGATGGGTGGGTGGGTGGATGGATGGATGGATGGATGGATAGGTGGGTGGATGGATGGATGGACGGATGGATGGATGGACAAATGGATGGATGGATGGGTGGGTGGGTGGATGGATGGATGGATGGATGGGGGTAGATGGATGGAT
>NW_024072166.1:0-509 GCF_014754425.2 Oryx dammah
CCTTTCCCGAAGAAGCAGGGAAAGGAACCCTCATCTCGAGCTATGAGGAGGAAACGGGTATCCTCTAGATGTGGGCGGGACCCTCGGTGTTCCTCTCGAGTGGAGGCGGGTATGTCGGGGAACTTCTGGAGTTGAGCAAAGGTGTGAAGAACCCTTTCGAAGTTCAAGAGGGAAACTGTGATTTGCCTCGAGAGGCTCAGCGGAAAAGAGCCTCATCTCGCCTGGAGGGGAGAACCTCCTGGATTTTCTCGATTTGCGGCCGGACCTTCTCGAGTTACGACGGGGACCTCTGGGACCCTCCCTCTTGGCCTCAGGAAAGGCCAGTCTCCATGCGAGTTGCGTGGGGCCTCTCGGGATTCCTCTCCAGTAAGTGTCGGGGCCTAAGACCTCGTGTGGATCGAGACCGGAACCTGAGGATTCCTTTGAAGTGCTGACATGGATCTTCGGGTACCACTGGAGGCTCCACAGGAGGGTCAGTCCTCGTCTCGAGTGGGGACATGCACGTCCGC
>NW_024072166.1:609-2000 GCF_014754425.2 Oryx dammah
AGGCTTTCTGACAGGGCTGTCACACGTGCCACTGTGGTGTGAGTCGATCCTCGGCGTGCATGTCGAGGAAGTGCAGGAAAATCAGGTGCTTCTGGAGAGGACTGAGACATTTTGTGCACATTGGGAATGGTGGCACGAACCCTGGAGTTCCTCTTGACTTTCCTGTGGAGAGTGCGTCCTCCGAGATGCGACAGGAAAGCCGGGAATTCTTTCCCGAGGAAGCAGGGAAAGGAACCCTCATCTCGAGCTATGAGGAGGAAACGGGACTCCTCTTGATGTGCGCGGGACCCACGGTGTTCCTCTCGAGTGGAGGCGGGTATGTCGGGGAACTTCTTGAGTTGCAGCAAGTGTGTAAAGGACCGTTTCGAAGTTCAAGAGGGAAGGGGTCATTTGTCTGGAGACGCCTCAGCGGAAAAGGTCCTCATCTCGCCTGAAGGGGAGAACCTCCTGGATTTTCTCGAGTTGCAGCGGGACCTTCTCGAGTTACGATGGGGCCTCTGGGACCCTCCCTTGTGGCCTCAGGAAAGGCCAATCTCCATGCGATTTGCGAGTGGCCTGTCGGGATTCCTCTGCAGTCGGTGCCTGGGCCTAAGACCTCATGTGGAGCCTATGACGGAACCTGAGGATTCCCCTCCAGTGCTTACATGGATCTTGGGGTACTTCTGGAGGCTCCACCGGGGAGTCAGCCCTCGTCTCGAGTGGGGACATGCAAGTGCGCTTTCCTCAAAGCTGAAGCAGTCGTGGCAGGCTTCCCGAAGCCTTGATAGAGTGATCTGTGGCATTCTATGGAGGCTTTTCCGCGAGGTTTTCCCACGAGGCTTTCCAGCAGAGCTGTCACACGTTCCACGGTGGTGTGAGTCGATCCTCGGCGTGCATGTCGAGGTAGTGCAGGGAAATCAGGTTCTTCTGGAATGGACTGAGACATTTTGTGCACATTGGGAATGGTGGCACGACCCTTGGAGTTCCTCTCCACTTTCCTGTGGAGAGCTCCTCCTCCGAGATGTAACAGGAAAATCGGGAGTCCTTTCCAGACGAAGCAGGGAACGGAACCCTCATCTCGAGCTATGAGAAGGAAACGGGCCCCTCTTGATGTTGGCGGGACCCTAGGTGTTCCTCTCGAGTGGAGGCGGGTATGTCGGGGAACTTCTGGAGTTGTAGCAAGGGTGTGAAGAACCCTTTCGAAGTTCAAGAGGGAAGGTGTGATTCGCCTCGAGAGGACTCAGCGGAAAAGGGCCTCATCTCGCTTGGAGGAGAGAACCTCCTGGATTTTCTCGAGTTGCGGCGGGACCTTCTCGAGTTATGACGGGGACCTCTGGGACCCTCCCTCTTGGCCTCAGGAAAGGCCAGTCTCCATGCGAGTTGCGTGGGGCCTCTCGGGATTCCTCTCCAGG
>NW_024072166.1:2100-3771 GCF_014754425.2 Oryx dammah
GTTACAACGGGGACCTCTGGGACCCTCCCTCTTGGCCTCAGGAAAGGCCAGTCTCCATGCGAGTTGCGTGGGGCCTCCCGGGATTCCTCTCCAGTAAGTTTAGGGGCCTAAGACCTCGTGTGGATCGAGACTGGAACCTGAGGATTCCTCTAAAGTGCTGACATGCATCTTGGGGTACCACTGGAGGCTCCACAGTGTGGTCAGTCCTCATATCGAGTGTGGACATGCACGTACGCATTCCTCACTAGCTGCAGCAGCTGTGACAGGCTTTCTGGCGCCTTGATACAGGGATCTGTGGCATTCTTTGGAGGCTTTCCCGCGAGGCTTTCCGACAGGGCTGTCACACGTTCCACGGAGGTGTGAGTCGATCCTCGGCGTGCATGTCGAGGAAGTGCAGGGAAATCAGGTTCTTCTGGAGTGGACTGAGATATTTTGTGCACATTGGGAATGGTGGCACGACCCCTGGAGTTCCTCTCGACTTTCCTGTGGAGAGTGCCTCCTCCGAGACGCGACAGGAAAGCCGGGAATCCTTTCCCGACGAAGCAGGGAAAGGAACTCTCCTCTCGAGCTATGAGCAGGAAACGGGGCTCCTCTTGATGTGTGCGGGACCCTCGGTGTTCCTCTCGAGTGGAGGCGGGTATGTCGGGGAAGTTCTTCAGTTGCAACAAGGGTGTAAAGGACCGTTTCGAAGTTCAAGAGGGAAGGGGTGATTTGTCTGGAGACGCCTCAGCGGAAAAGTTCCTCATCTCGCCTGGAGGGGAGAACCTCCTGGATTTTCGCGCGTTGCGGCGGGACCTTCTCGAGTTACGACGGGGACCTCTGGGACCCTTCCTTGTGGCCTCAGGAAAGGCCAATCTCCATGCGATTTGCGAGTGGCCTGTCGGGATTCCTCTGCAGTCGGTGCCGGGGCCTAAGACCTCATGTGGAGCCTATGAGGGAACCTGAGGATTCCCCTCCAGTGCTTACATGGATCTTGGGGTACTTCTGGAGGCTCCACCGGGGAGTCAGCCCTCGTCTCGAGTGGGGACATGCACGTCCGCTTTCCTCACAAGCTGAAGCAGTCGTGGCATGCTTCCCGTCGCCTTGATACAGGGATCTGTGGCATTCTTTGGAGGCTTTCCCGAGAAGACTTTCCCACGAGGCTTTCCAGCAGGGCTGTCACACGTTCCACGGTGGTGTGAGTCGATCCTCGGCGTGCATGTCGAGGAAGTGCAGGGAAATCAGGTTCTTCTGGTGTGGACTGAGACATTTTGTGCACTTTGGGAATGGTGGCACGACCCCTGGAGTTCCTCTCGACTTTCCTGTGGAGAGCGCCTCGTCCGAGATGTAACAGGAAAATCGGGAGTCCTTTCCCGACGAAGCAGGGAAAGGAACCCTCATCTCGAGCTATGAGGAGGAAACTGGGCTCCTCTTGATTAGGGCTGGACCCTAGGTGTTCCTCTCGAGTGGAGGCGGGTATGTCGGGGAACTTCTGGAGTTGTAGCAAGGGTGTGAAGAACCCTTTCGAAGTTCAAGAGGGAAGGTGTGATTCGCCTTGAGAGGCCTCAGCGGAAAAGGTCCTCATCTCGCCTGGAGGGGAGAACCTCCTGGATTTTCTCGAGCTGCGGCGGGACCTTCTCGAGTTACGACGGGGACCTCTGGGACCCTCCCTTGTGGCCTCAGGAAAGGCCA
>NW_024072166.1:3871-4727 GCF_014754425.2 Oryx dammah
GATTTTCTCGAGCTGCGGCGGGACATTCTCGAGTTACGACGGGGACCTCTGGGACCCTCCCTTGTGGCCTCAGGAAAGGCCAATCTCCATGCCATTTGCGAGTGGCATGTCGGGATTCCTCTGCAGTCGGTGCCGGGGCCTAAGACCTCATGTGGAGCCTATGACGGAACCTGAGGATTCCCCTCCAGTGTTTCCATGGATCTTGTGGTACTTCTGGAGGCTCCACCGGGGAGTCAGCCCTCGACTCGAGTGGGGACATGCACGTCCGCTTTCCTCACAAGCTGAAGCAGTCGTGGCAGGCTTCCCGTTGTCTTGATACAGGGATCTGTGGCATTCTTTGGAGGCTTTCCGCGAGGCTTTACAGCAGGGCTGTCACACGTTCCAGGGTGGTGTGAGTCGATCCTCGGCGTGCATGTCGAGGAAGTGCAGGGAAATCAGGTTCTTCTGGTGTGGACTGAGAGATTTTGTGCACATTGGGAATGGTGGCACGACACCTGGAGTTCCTCTCGACTTTCCTGTGGAGAGCGCCTCGTCCGAGATGTAACAGGAAAAGCGGGAGTCCTTTCCCGACGAAGCAGGGAAAGGAACCATCATCTCGAGCTATGAGGAGGAAACGGGGCTCTCTTGATGTGGGCGGGACCCTCGGTGTTCCTCTCGAGTGGAGGTGGGTATGTCGGGGAACTTCTGGAGTTGTAGCAAGGGTGTGAAGAACCCTTTCGAACTTAAAGAGGGAAGGTGTGATTCGCCTCGAGAGACCTCAGCGGAAAAGGGCCTCATCTCGCCTGGAGGGGAGAACCTCCTTCATTTTGTCGAGTTGTGGCGGGATCTTCTCGAGTTACGACGGGGACCTCTGGGA
>NW_024072166.1:4827-5835 GCF_014754425.2 Oryx dammah
TCTCGGCGTGCATGTCGAGGAAGTGCAGGGAAATCAGGTTCTTCTGGTGTGGACTGAGACATTTTGTGCACATTGGGAATGGTGGCACGACACCTGGAGTTCCTCTCGACTTTCCTGTGGAGAGCGCCTCGTCCGAGATGTAACAGGAAAATCGGGAGTCCTTTCCCGACGAAGCAGGGAAAGGAACTCTCATCTCGAGCTATGAGGAGGAAACGGGGCTCTCTTGATGTGGGCGGGACCCTAGGTGTTCCTCTCGAGTGGAGGCGGGTATGTCGGGGAACTTTTGGAGTTGTAGCAAGGGTGTGAAGAACCCTTTCGAAGTTAAAGAGGGAAGGTGTGATTCGCCTCGAGAGACCTCAGCGGAAAAGGGCCTCATCTCGCCTGGAAGGGAGAACCTCCTGGATTTTCTCGAGTTGCGGCGGGATCTTCTCGAGTTACGACGGGGACTTCTTGGACCCTCCCTCTTGGCCTCAGGAAAGGCCAGTCTCCATGCGAGTTGCGTGGGGCCTCCCGGGATATCTCTCCAGTAAGTGTCGGGACCTAAGACCTCGTGTGTATCGAGACCGGAACCTGAGGATTCCTCTAAAGTGCTGACATGGATCGTGGGGTACCACTGGAGGCTCCACAGGGGGGTCAGTCCTCATCTCGAGGGTGGACATGCACGTCCGCTTTCCTCACTAGCTGGAGCAGCCGTGTTAGGCTTCACGGCGCCTTGATACAGGGATCTGTGGCATTCTTTGGAGCCTTTCCCGCGAGGCTTTCCGACAGGGCTGTCACACGTGCCACTGTGGTGTGAGTCGATCCTCGTCGTGCATGTCGAGGAAGTGCAGGGAAATCAGGTTCTTCTGGAGTGGACTGAGACATTTTGTGCACATTGGGAATGGTGGCACGACCCCTGGAGTTCCTCTCGACTTTCTTGTGGGGAGTGCCTCCTCCGAGATGGGACAGGAATGCCGGGAAACCTTTCCCGAAGAAGCAGGGAAAGGAACCCTCATCTCGAGCTATGAG
>NW_024072167.1:0-5832 GCF_014754425.2 Oryx dammah
TTCCTCTTCACTTTCTGCCATAAGGGTGGTGTCATCTGCATATCTGAGGTTATTGAGATTTCTCCCAGCAATCTTGATTCCAGCTTGTGTTTCTTCCAGTCCAGCATTTCTCATGATGTACTCTGCATATAAGTTAAATAAGCAGGGTGACAATATACAGCCTTGACATACTCCTTTTCCTATTTGGAACCAGTCTGTTGTTCCATGTCCAGTTCTAACTGTTGCTTCCTGACCTGCATACAGATTTCTCAAGAGGCAGGTTAGGTGGTCTGGTATTCCCATCTCTCTCAGAATTTTCCACAGTTTATTGAATATTCAGGGTGGATTTCATATAAGATTAATGGGTTTGATCTTCTTGCTGTCAAAGGGACTTCTCTACCACCACAGTTCGAAAGCATTGATATTTTGGTTCTCAGCCTTTGACCTAGATCTTCTTATTTCCCTCTCCCCCTAGCTACTGGCAATCACCATTCTATTCTCTGTTTCTATAAAATTGACTTTTATTTTCTTTTAGGTTCCACATTGAAATGATACTATACATTATTTTGTTTTTCTCTCTGGCTTATATCACTTAGCAGAATGTCCTTCAGTTTATCCATGTTGTAGCACATGGTGGAATTTCCTTTTTTCTGTGGCGGAATAATATTCTATTGTATGTATGTATGTATGTATATGTGTATATATATATATATATACATATATATATAATTTTTGTTATATTCACTAGTTTTAATTTTTCAGATTCCACATATGAGTGGTAATATTTAGTATTTGTCTTTCTCTGTCTCACTTACCTCACTAAACATAATATCCTCCAGGTCCATTCGTGTTGTTCCAAATGGCAAAATTTCATTCTTTTCATGACTGAGTACCATTCCATTGTGTGTATATACCACATTCATTTTATCCATTTATTTTTTGATGGACACTTAGGTTTCCTTCATGTTTTGGCTATTGTAAATAATGCTGCTATGAACATTAGGGTGCGTGTATCTTTTCAAATTAGTCTTTTTGTTTTCTTCTGATATATGCCCAGGAATAAAATTGCTGGATCATGTGGTAATTCTAGTTTTAGTTTTCTGAGGACCCTCCATACTGTTTTCCACAATGGCTGCACCAGTTTATATTCCTACCAACAGTGTGCAAGTGTTCCCTTTTCTCCACATCCTTACTGACTCTTGTTGTTTCTGGTGTTTTGATGGTAGCCATTCTGACAGGTTTTAGGTGATAACTCATTATGGTTTTGATTTGCATTTCTATGATGATTAGCAATGTTAAGCATCTTTTCCTATGCCCATTGGCCATCTGTATGTCTTTTTTGAAAATGTCTATTCAGGCCTTCTACTCACTTTTTAATCACGTTGTCTGTCTTTTGATATTAAGTTGTATGAGTTGTTTATATATATTGGATATTAACTCCTTATAAGTCATATCATTTGCAAATATTTTCTTCCATTCAGTAAGTCATTTTTGTGTTTTATTTTGTTTTGTCAATGGTTTCCTTTCCTGTGCAAAAGGTCCCACTTGTTTATTTTTGCTTTTGTTTCTTTTGTTTTAGTAGATAGATCAAAAAAAAGAAATTCCTGTGATTTATGTCAAAGACTATGCTGCCTGTTTTTTTATGTAGGAGTTTTGTGGTTTCTGTCTCTTAATCCATTTTGAGTTTATTTTGTATATGGTGTGAGAAATTATTCTAATTTCATTCTTTTACATGTAGCTGTCCAGTTTTCCAAGCACCACTGGCTGAAGAGTTATTGTCTTCTCCATTGTCTATTCTTGCCTCCTTTGTCTTTGATTAATTGATGATGAGTGGGTGGATTTATTTCTGGGCTGTCTATTCTGTTCTATTGATTGATGTGTCTGTTTTTGTGCTGTATCACGTTGTTTTGATTAATGTTGCTTTGTAGTATAATCAGGGAACATGGTTCTTTCAGCTCTGTTCTTTCTCAAGATCTCTCTCTCTCTCTCTCTTTTTTTTTAAGATTTATTTATTTATTTTTTGTCTGTGCTGGATCTTTGTTGCTGCACTCAGGCTTTCTCTAGTTGTGGCAAGCAGGGGTTAGTCTCTAGTTGCAGCACTTGAGCTTCTCATTGTGGTGGCTTTTCTTATTACAGCTTGTAGGCTCTAGAGAGCAGGCTCAGTAGTTGTGGTGCATGGGCTTAGGTGCCCTGTGGCATGTGAGATCTTTGTGGACCAGAGGTCAAACTGGTGTTCCTTGTATAGCAAGGTGGATTCTTAACCACTGGATCACCAGGGAAACCCTCAAGATCATTTTGGCTATTCAGGGTGTATTGTGTTTCCATAAAAAATTTTAAAGTATTTGTTCTAGTTCTATTAAAAATGTCCTGGGTATTTTGATAGGGATTGCATAGAATCTGTAGAATGTTGGAGGTGGTATGGTCATTTTAACACAGTATATAGTTCCATTTGTTTATGTCATCTTTAATCTCTTTCATCTGTCTTACAATTTTCTGAGAAAACCTTTGTATGTTTATTGTCAGGAATATATATTTTTTGATGTGGTGATAAATGGGATTGTTTCCATAATTTCTTTTCCTGATTTTTGTTTTTTTCAATTTTGGCTGTGCTGGGTCTTTGTTATAGTGTGTGGGCTCCAGAGTGTGCAGGCTCAGTAGTTGCATAGCATGTCATTTAGCCTCCACTTATTTGTGGGCTTTTTTTCCCAGTTTTTTTCCTTGTAGTTGGTTTCTAGTCTTATCGTATTGTGGTTGGAAAAGATGGTTGATTTGATTTCTGTGCTGTGTGCTTAGTCACTCAATTGTGTGTCTTGACTCTTTGCGACCCCATGGAGTTTAGTCTGCCAGACTCCTCTGTCTGTGGGATTCTCCAGACAAGAATACTGGAGTGGATTGCCATGCCCTTCTCCAAAGGGTCAATTTACTTAAAGTTCCCAGGGCTTGTTTTGTGTCCTAGCCTGTGATCTCACCTGAAGTATATTGCATATGCACTTGAAAAGAAAGTGTATTCTTCTGTTTTGGGGTGTGTATGTGTATATATATATATAATATGTGTATATTTTATGTATATATATTATGTATATATCCTGTATATATATTATAATTAATTATTTAGCTTTAAAAAATATTTACTTTTTTATTTATTTTTGGCTGCACTGGTCCTTTGTTGTTGTGTGGGAGCTTCCTCTAGTTGTGGAGCATGGGGACTACTCTGCTGTAGTGTGTGAGCTTCTCATTGCTGTGGCTTCTCTTGTTACAGAGAATGGGCTCTAGACATGCATGCAGGCTTCGATAGTTGCTACACATGGGCTCAGTAGTTGCAGCTCATGGGCTCCAGGGCACAGGTTCAGTAGTTGTGCACATGGGCTTAGTTGCCCCACAGCATCTGGGATTTTCCCAGACCAGGCACCAAACTGGTGTCCCCTGCATTGCAGGGTGGATTTTTAACCACCAGACCACCTAAGAAGCCCTGTATATCTATTTAATAGTTGAATAATATTTCTGTATTTCTTTGTGTGCATATGTGATATGAATTTATTACATTTTCTTTATCCATTCATCCATTGAAGTACATTTAGATTATTTCCATGTCTTGGCTGTTATGACTAATACTGCAATAAACATAGGAGTACAAATATCTCTTCAAGATATGGGATTTACTGATAGAAATATTTTTGATAAGGACGGTGTCATCAAGAATGTGAGAAGATGGTGGGGATGTATACAGGCCTGACTTTATGGAGGGAAACTGACAATATGTGAGAAAGTCCTTAACAGTTTCCTTGAGAATTGTAAAGGTTTATCCTATGAAAATCATCAGATATTTGATTAAAGATTTGTTGTCTTTGACACAGGACATTCATCATATTATTTATAATAGTTAAAAGTTAAAAGCAACCAAAATATCTGATATAAGATAACATGCAATTATTAAAGTGATATTTTTGAAGATCTTTAATAAAATATCAATGATATTATTAAAATGAAAACTATATATAATTGGATAATTTTGAGTTTGTAGAAAAATTAAAAATTATATATACACATGTATATTATTTGAAGAAAGTTGAGAACAAATGTAGTGGAATATTTAAGGAGGTTATCTCTGGGTGGAAATAGTAGGTATAATTTTAATGTTTGTTTTTTAATATGCTCACTATTCCCTCCAAAATTGTTTGCAATGAGTATGCAATATTTCATGATTACTTAAATGTGTTATATTAAAAAATAGCTTTGTAAGAATAATAACTGATGTTACTTTGTAGAAAATATTTCTTCCAGGCCCATTGAACTTTGAATAATGGTGTGTATAATTTAGAAAGCCAAGATGAGATTTTTAAATTGCTTTGAATTATTTTTTGGTCACTCAACAATAGAACATCAAAGAGAACAAATATGTCTCTGAAGCTGTAATAAAGTCCATGTATCTTTCTTGTTGTCTTGTTCAGCAGTGTAAGATAATTATATTTATGATTACAAGCAATTGTTTCATTAAAATGTCAGCCAGCCTTATATTCTTGAATAAATCAAAATTTTTAACATGAAGAGATGTTGGTTTAATTAAGTTATGCATCATACAAACATTGATCCCTCAGGGGCTGAGCATCTGTCTATACCAGGTTCTGGTGGCTTTTGTGAAGAGCAGGTTTGTTTGCAGCAATATGTGATTCATTTAAGGAAATGTGGTGCTTTTAGACATAGCCTCATGAACTATGTGAATGATATATTGATGCCATTGATATATAACCTATTGGAGCAGTCCTGAATGCTCCAGAATTTCATTGTTAAAATGGACAACAAAGTTAAACTCATAAAGGCACATTTAAAAAGAAGAAAAAATGTAACTAAAAATGGCTCTAAATGCGTTAGAAACATCTTGAGATTCTCAATGAAAAAAGACATTGCTTAAATTTTGGCTACGATACTGAAGGATAGAGAGATGTATAATTGTATGAATAAACATATACTCTTAAAGGTTAGCATTTTTTTTCATTTTCATTAAGTTTACTGTTTTACATGAAGATATAATTGATTGCATTTTATGATGAAAAAATGGTAATCACTCATCTAGAGCCAGACATCCTGGAATGTGAAGTCAAGTGGGCCTTAGAAAGCATCACTACAAACAAGCTAGTGGAGGTGATGGAATTCCAGTTGAGCTGTTTCAAATCCTAAAAGATGATGCTGTGAAAGTGCTGCACTCAATATGCCAGCAAATTTGGAAAACTCAGCAATGGCCACAGGACTGGAAAAGGTCAGTTTTCATTCCAATCCCAAAGAAAGGCAATGCAAAAGAATGCTCAAACTACCACACAATTGCACTCATCTCACATGCTAGTGAAGTAATTCTCAAAATTCTCCAAGCCAGGCTTCAGCAATACATGAACCGTGAACTTCCAAATGTTCAAGCTGGTTTTAGAAAAGGCAGAGGAACCAGAGATCAAATTGCCAACATCTGCTGGATCATCAAAAAAGCAAGAGTTCCAGAAAAACATCTATTTCTGCTTTCTTGACTATGCCAAAGCCTTTGACTGTGTGGATCACAATAAACTGTGGAAAATTCTTCAAGAGATGGGAATACCAGACCACCTGACCTGCCTCTTGAGAAATCTGTATTCAGGTCAGGAAGCAACAGTTAGAACTGGACATGGAACAACAGACTGGTTCCAAATAGGAAAAGGAGTACGTCAAGGCTGTATATTGTCACTCTGCTTATTTAACTTCTATGCAGAGTACATCATGAGAAATGCTGGACTGGAAGAAACACAAGCTGGAATCAAGATTGCCAGAAGAAATATCGATAACTTCAGATATGCAGATGACACCACCCTTATGGCAGAAAGTGAAGAGGAA
>NW_024072168.1:0-5826 GCF_014754425.2 Oryx dammah
CCTACAGGAACTCTTCGGAGACCCAGGTTCCCAACCCCTGAATTGCCAGGAGCAGGACAGGCAATACCTGCTGACAAAACCATTTATTTATTTATTTATTGCACTTGAAAATACGTGGGTTATTTTCAAATACCTTTTGATATTGATTTCTCACATAGTTTCACAGTAATAAGAGAGCAGGCCCTGTATATTTTCAATACTCTTTATTTAGGCCATGAAACTTTTCCACCTTGTTTTACGCCACATTCCAGTGTCTCCTGGTTAATAGTCTATGGGAACTTGAATAAAATTTGTATCCTGCTCTTGCGTGAAAATTGTATAAGTCTTAATTATGTTGAATTGGTTCACAATTCTTTTCAGGTCTAGTATATCCTACTTTCCTGTCCATTCTATTAATTTTTGAGAGTTTAATATTGAAATTCCAACCAAAAATCTTAATTTGTCTACTTAAGAAATTGTAATATATAGGGAAATTGTCTGTAACTATTTTGAAAGCCTCATGTAAGTGTGTTGTCATACTTTTGTAATTTCAAAAAATTTTAAAAAGGAAAATAAAATCTTTATTGAAACTTTTCTACTTGTTAGGAGGACATATTCTAGTTTCCAACATACTGGTCTACAAAATTATAAGCTTTTACCTTAAAAGTGTAACGGGGTGACACAGCGACCTGGGAAGGCCGGCCGCCTCTGCCTGCATGGTGGCGTGTAGCCCCACCACAGCGGTGCCTCTGGTCCGCGGAACCCACCAGCTTCCTCCTCTCCACTGTGCCCAGTGCATGTTTTCTTGGCATCCCGAGGGGGAGCTCAAAGTGATCCAAATCCTCAAAATTTCCAGGAGGCTGTGGGGGAATGTATAAAATTCAAATTAAATCGGAAGTATTTAAGGAGAAGAGAACTGTCTAGCAGCCAACAGGCACTAAACGAAATCAAAGGTAGGCACGGATTGCAGATTTTTAAGTCTGTCCCCAAACACTGACTATACCCTGGCTGCTTAGATGTTGTTGCTAAAACACTGGATGAATCTTACAGGGGCTTCCCTTGTGGCTCAGCTGGTAAAGAAACCGCCTGCAATGCGGGAGATCTGGGTTAGTTCCCTGGCTTGGGAAGATCCCACGCAGAAGGGAAAGACTACCCACTCCAGTATTCTGGCCTGGAAAATTCCGTGGATTGTATAGACCATGGGGTCGCAGAATCGGACACGACTGAGCGACTTTCTCATAGTACCGTTCTTTCCTCAACATATGACAAAAAGTTTATTTTGTTCATCGGCATTTCCATATTGTAATTATAGAAGAATATGGTATCTATTTAGATGTTAAAGGCAACAAATTTTAAAAAACAGGTTGTAGTTTATGGGGCATCACAGGACTGTTAAACCCCTCCCGGCCCCTTGCCCCGCCTTGCTCTCACGCTGCAGACCTGGACGCTCCCCGCCTAGCCCCTCTCCTGCAGCGATCAGCCCAGCCCCCGACCCGGAAGCTCCGCCTCGGTCTCCGCGCGTGCGCAGTTCCCTGCCGCAGCGGAAGGAAGCGAGAGAAGGTCCTGGGCGGTCTTTGAGTTTTTTTCTCCTAGTGTAAGATGCGCTGCGCGCTTAGCCGTCCAAGCCGCCCTCGGCACGCCCATCTTCAGGGTCCCGCTGGAGCTGCTGCAGTAATATCCCGATACCCCGCCGTCCGCCCCAAATAAACCCAGAGGCCGCGGTTGCAGGTCGAGTGTTGGAAATCGCTCTGAGACTTGTCCTTGCCGTTTGCTTTTCGGCCTTCGGCCCCAGAGACCCCGCCTTTAGCGATATTTTCCTGCTTAAAACCTAACCGTTAGTACCTACGCCTGTGCCCTGTAAAGTGCCCGGGCGCGAGGGGCATTCGGGCACGCCCACCTCCACCGCGTCGCCCTGTCGGCCCCGCTCCCGGAGAAGCCGCGTCCCCTCCCCTGTCCTGGGATTCTGGAGAGCCCGCCCGGCCCGAGACCCCCTGGCTCCCAGCCTCTCTGCCCTCGCGTCTCCTCAGGCCGATCGCTCTGCCCCGCAGGCCTCCCTTCCCGGTCAGTCCCTTTTCCTCACCACTGGGCTGGACGTGTGACACCCAGTGTTTTTCCGTCACGAGTCCGTCTCGTTGGAAAACGTGCGCTTTTGATAGGCGGGCGTTTCATTTACTCATTTCTGTAGATACGTGGGCGAGGGGGATCAGAAGAAGAAGTGACTGAGAGTGAAAGGCAAACTCAGAAATGGAAAACAATGAGAGAACCGACGGGGTTCTCAGCCCAGGATGGCTGAGGCATTTGCAAAGGGATGGTAAAATGAAATAGAGTTAGCCCTTAAAGCAGCGGGTGGGTGAAAGAATAATGGACAAAGGCGTGGGATCTCCAGGAGTTGGAGACAAGGAGACAGGTCCCGCGTCTGCGGTAGGAGGGCTGACAGGGGTGATCGTAGGAGAGAAAGAGGGATAGGTGTTGACGAGAAGAGAAGGAAGGAAGCCTAGACACCTGGAGTGCCCCAGAGTGGGAGTGTAACAGGCAGAGAAGGGGTGTGACTAGAAGGCAGAGAGGGAGCAGAGTTGGAGAAAGAAAGATGTATAGATGTTTAGGACAATTAGAAGGGTTGGGGTGGGGAGAAGAGCAGCAAGAAGAGAAACAAGTTGCCGAGGAGGGCAGGACAGGTGTGAGGGAAGAAATAGGAGGGCAGAAACAGCATCCCACCTGAGGCAGTGGACACCAAAGGACTGTTCCACATAGTGAGGTCTTCCTGTTTTTCTGGTTGTGGCAAACGAAGGGGGAATGTTGATTCTAAGCCTGAAGCAGCCTGTTTTCCACTTGCCAGATCAGCTTCTAAAAACTTACATTGTCTGAGGAAGAAGCTGGGAAGAGGAGGGAAAAAGGCAAGAAAAGAGGAATGGCTCTTTCTCAGGTAAAATCATATTCTCAGTTGATTCTCAGTCTGTCATTCCTAAAATGCCCTTCTTTGGACTTACTAATCATCTCTGACTCTGAAATATCCTTCCTGACACCTGTACATGCACACTCACCAGGGAACTTCCGTGTGGAGGGCACCATCCTGGGCAGGGCTTCACACCCACAGGTTTGAGAAGGGGTCTCAGTGCTGTTGGGCAGCAGGGATTGCCTCCGGTCCTTCTGGATGTGCAGTCTGCTCTCTGTCAATCAGGATTAAGAAGCTGTGGCTGGAAGTCAAGTATTAACATGCACAGTACCTGGTAAAATCTGGAAGTAGACCTAAAAGGGGAAATTTGTTCTAAGGTAATTGAAGCTAAGTGAGTGAGTCACTGATTTCAAAATCTTGATTGGAAATGAGATGCAAAGTTCAGAATCAGGAATCAGTGATAGAGATTGTGCTATTCCATCATCTGTTTGAAACTGTGACATGAATCTAAAATGCTGAGAGCTGGAAATTCACTTTCATTGCCTTCTTTGTTCAGATTTTGTCTTTTCACTGTGTTCATTTTGTGGTTTGGCATGGAGATGTTTTTACTTTTGATGCAGGTGGGGTTTCCTCTTCATTGTTTAACCCATAGATTCACCATTTGTTATGGCAACTGTCTTTTTTCCACTGGATTTTCTTAGCATCCTTGTCATTAGATTTTAAATATATGCAAATGGTTATTTCTGAACATTCTCTTCTGTTCCCTTGGTGTATAAATCCGTGTTTATGCCAGTACTACACCATCTGGATTATATTGTGATATGGCTTTAAATTTTAAAAAGGGTGGCCTTCATCTTTCATCTTTGTACTTATTGAAGAGTATTTTTGCAGTTTGTGGTCCCCTTGAGATTCTTTATGACTTCTGGCAAGTTTTTCTATTTCTGCAAACATTTCTATTGTACATTTCATAAGGAATTCATTAAAGCTGTGGAACACTTTGAGTAACTTGGAAATATAGAGTACTGGGATTCCAGTCCATGACTGCTAGATTTATTTGTTTATTTTGGATTTCTTTTAGAAATGGTTAAGTAGTTTTCAGTGTATATGTTTCACCTCCTTGGTGAATTATTCTTAAATGTTTCATCCATTTTTAATACAATAGTTAAAAAAAATTGTTATGTGATTTTCTTTTAACATTGTTCATTGTGTATAGAAATGCAGCTGATTTTCACGTTGACTTTTGTATCTTGCAAGTTTGCTAAAGTTGCTATTTGATGTGGCAGGCGACTTTTTGTTTCTGTGTGGAATCTACAGTTTATACACAAAAGACCTTGTCCTCTGGGAAAGAAGGTAACATTCTAATTTTTCACTTTGGGAAGCTTTGATTTCTTTTTCTTGTCTAATTGCTCTGGTTAGGGGTTTCAGTCGTTTGTTGAACAGTGATGCAGAGTGCGTGTCCTTGCCTTCTTCCCGATATCAGAGGAAAAGTTTTCAGTCTTTCACCATTGAGAACAATGTTAGGTGTGTTCTTTTCATACGTCACATATTTTAGCTGGAGGTACTTGTTTTGAAAACAAAACAAGACCCTCAAACGGACGTGAATGTATCAAAAGTGTGAACAGAGATGAGATCTCAGGGCACAGAGGAAAACACAACATTAATAGTGGTTGGAAACCTCTTGTAATGGTACATAGAGATGATAGCTTACAGTGAACAACATCAGATTCATGATCTCTGAAGGAGAAGATATAGCTTTGAGACCAGGGACCAGGCTTGATTACTCAAGAGCTTTTGTGTAGCAGAGTTTTATTAAAGTATGAAATGGGACAGAGAAAGATTCTGACATGGACATCAGAAGGGGGATGGTGAATGCCCCCCCTCGCTAATCTTAGCAAGGGAGCTATATACTTTCTCAATTGGTTATTACATTAAGTCAAAAGAATGTCTCAAGGTAGTTAAGCTCTTACCAGACCCAGGCCCAGCATTTATATTTCAAGATGACAGGATTAGTCAGAAGGTTCTCAAGAAGGAGAAACATGGCCTCAAGCATGATACATTGTTGTTATATTATCTTCAGTTCAGTGCAGTCACTCAGTCCTGTCCGACTCTTTGTGACCCCATGAATTGCAGCACGCCAGGCCTCCCTGTCCATCACCAACTCCCGGAGTTCACTCACACTCATGTCCATCGAGTCGGTGATGCCATCCAGCCATCTCATCCTCTGTCATCCCCTTCTCCTCCTGCCCCCAATCCCACCCAGCATCAGAGTCTTTTCCAATGAGTCAACTCTTCACATGAGGTGGCCAAAGTATTGAAGTTTCAGCTTTAGCATCGTTCCTTCCAAAGAACACCCAGGACTGATCTCCTTTAGAATGGACTGGTTGGATCTCCTTGCAGTCCAAGAGACTCTCGAGTCTTCTCCAACACCACAGTTCAAAATCATCAATTCTTCGGCACTCAGCTTTCTTCACAGTCCAACTCTCACATCCATACATGACAACTGGAAAAACCACAGCCTTGACTAGATGGACCTTTTGTGGCAAAGTAATGTCTCTGCTTAGTACAGAGTTTAAGCGCAGTTGTTTTGTTGTGTAATCATCAGCTCTGGGCTTAAAGAAAAAGTTTGTCCTTTTCTCCTCCTTGATAATTCCAGACCGCTTTCTATCCTCCTCAAGAGCCCCAGACCCCTTTCTCCTCCTTGGGTACCCCAGACTTCTCAACCTACCTAGGAATTGACTCTCTCAGCAGTTTGGCCAAAGAGAAGTTTGTTTATTAAAGTCCCAGAGGAAGCTTAACCTTTCCCTGACTTCTCAGCCTGTCTTTGAACATATATCATGTATTCTTTCACCCACCAGTGGTGCTGCAGCTCCATCAGACACAAAGGCAAGGTTTGTATCCACAACACTCGCCATCTCCCTGCTGTGAGCTGGTTGTTCTTGAGTGTGAGGAGCATG
>NW_024072169.1:0-5825 GCF_014754425.2 Oryx dammah
ATTAGTTGTTTGTCAGTTGCTTCATTTGCTATTATTTTCTCCCATTCAGAAGGCTGTCTTTTCACCTTGCTTAAATTGCAAAGCAATGTCACGGCATTTTAATATGCTATGTAGGTTGGTCATAGCTTTCCTTCCAAGGAGTAAGCATCTTTTAATTTCATGGCTGCAGTCACCATCTGCAGTGATTTTGGAGCACGAAAAAATAAAGTTTCCACTGTTTCCCCATCTATTTCCCATGAAGTGATGGGACCAGATGCCATGATCTTAATTTTCTGAATGTTGAGCTTTAAGCCAAATTTTTCACTCTCCTCTTTCACTTTCATCAAGAGGCTTTTTAGTTCCTCTTCACTTTCTGCCATAAGGGTGGTGTCATCTCCATATCTGAGGTTATTGATATTTCTCCCGGCAATCTTGATTCCAGCTTGTGCTTCTCCCAGCCCAGCATTCCTCATGATGTACTCTGCACATAAGTTAAATAAGCAGGGTGACAATATACAGCCTTGACGTACTCCTTTTCCTATCTGGCACCAGTCTGTTGTTCCATGTCCAGTTCTAACTGTTGCTTCCTGACTTGCATATAGGTTTCTCAAGAGGTAGGTCAGGTGGTCTGGTATATGTTACATATAGAAAATCTTAAAACACTTCATCATAAAATCATAAGAAAAACAGATATATCCAATGAAATTGTAGAATACTGAATCAATACAGAAAAATCTGTTGTGTTTCTATACACTAATAATGAACTAACAGAAAGAGAAATTAATAACAAACACCATTTAAAATGGCATCAAAAATAATAAAAACACATAGGAATAAATTAACAAAGGAAATGAAAAACCTGTATATTGAAAACTAAAAGAAATTAATAAAAGAAATAGGAATGCATCAAAAATATTCCATGCTTGTGGACTAGAAGAACTAATATTGTTAAATGTCCATACTACACAAAGGAAATTACAGGTTCAATTCAATCTCCAGCAAAATGTCAATAGCATTTTTCACAGAAGTAGAACAAACAATCTGAAATTTTCTATTTAACCATAAAAGATCCCAAATAGCTAAAAACAATTTTCAAGGAATAGAAGAACAAAGTTGAAGGCAAAACACTTCCTGATATCAAAATATACTACAAAGTTACAGTAATCAAAACAGCATATCATTTGGCATAAAAAAAGATATGTACATCAATGGAAGAATGTATGTAACCCAGAAATAAACCCACACATATACAGGTAGTTAATTTACCATGAAGGTGCCAAAAATATACAATGAGGATAGGACAGGTGTTTAATGATGGTGTTAGGAAAACTGGATGATCAAGTGCAAATGAATAAACTTCAGTTCAGTCGCTCAGTCATGTCTGACTCTTTGCAATCCCATGGACTGCAGCACACCAGGCCTCCCTGTCTATCATCAACTCCAGAAGTTTACTCAAACTCATGTCCATTGAGTCAAGGATGTCATTCAACCATCTCATCCTCTGTCATGCCTTTCTCCTCCTGCCTTCAATGTTGCCCAGCATCAGGGTCTTTTCAAATGATCAATTCTTCACATCAAGTGGCCAAAGGATTGGAGTCTCAGCTTCAGCATCATTCCTTCCAATGAATATTCATGACTGATTTCCTTCAGGATAGCCTGGTTGGATCTCCTTGCAGTCCAAGGGACTCTCAAGAGTCTTCTCCAGCACCACAGTTCAAAAGCATCAATTCTTTGCCACTCAGCTTTCTTTATAGTCCAAATCTCACATTCACACATGACTATGGAAAAAACTGTAGCCTTGACTAAAAGGAACTTTGTTGGTAAAGTAATGTCTCTGCTTTTTAATATGCTGTCTAGGTTGGTCATAACTTTTCTTCCAAGGAGTAAGTGTCTTTTAATTTCATGGCTGCATCACCAAATGTAGTGATTTTTGGAGCCCCCTAAAATAGTCAGACTGTTTTCCCATCTATTTACCATGAAGTGATGGGATCAGCTGCCATGATCATAGTTTTCTGAATGTTGAATTTTAAGCCAACTTTTTCACTCTTCTCTTTCACTTTCATCCAGGGACTCTTAGTTCTGCTTCGATTTCTGCCATAAGGATGGTGTCATCTGCATATCTGAGGTTACTGATATTTCCCCTGGCAATCTTGATTCCAGCTTGTGTTTCATCCAGCCCAGTGCTTCTCATGATGTACTCTGCATATAACTTAAATAAGGAGGGTGACAATAGACACCCTTGAACAAACCCTTTGCTTATTTGGAACCAGTCTGTTGTTCCATGTCCAGTTCTAACTGTTGTTTCCTGACTGCATATAGATTTCTCAAGAGGCAGGTCAGGTGGCCTGGTATTCCCGTCTCTTTCAGAATTTTCCACAGTTTGCTGTGATCCACACAGTCAAAGGTTTTGGCATAGTCAATAAAGCAGAAATAGATGTTTTTCAACTCTCTTGCTTTTTCGATAATCCAACCTACACTGGCAGTTTGATCTCTGGTCCGTCTACCTTTTCTAAAACTAGTTTTGCCATTTGGAAGTTCATGGATCATGTACTGTTGAAGCCTGGCTTGAAGAATTTTGAGCATTACTTTACTAGCATGTGAGATGAGTGCAATTATGTGGTAGTTTTAGCATTTTTTGGCATTGCCTTTATTTGGGATTGGAATGAAAACTGACCTTTTCCAGTCTTATGGCCACTGCTGAGTTTTCCATATTTGCTGGCATATTGAGTGCAGCACTTTCACAGCATCATCCTTTAGGATTTGAAATAGCTCAACTGGAATTCGATCGCCTCCACTAGCTTTGTTCATAGTGATGTTTCCTAAGGCCCACTTGACTTTGCGTTCCAGGATGTCTGGCTCTAGATGAGTGATCATATATTGTGATTATCTGGGTCATGAAAATTTTTTGTATAGATTTTCTGTGTATTCTTTCTATCCCTTCTTAATAACTTCTGCTTCTATTAGGTCCCTACCATTTCTGTCCTTTATTGAGACCATCTTTGCATGAAATGTTCCCTTGGTATCTCTAATTTTCTTGAAGAGATCTCCAGTCTTTCCCATTCTATTGTTGTCCTCTCTTTCTTTGCACCAATCACTGAGGAATGCTTTCTTATCTCTCCTTGTTATTCTTTGGAACTCTGCATTCAAATGGGTATATCTTCCTTTTTCTTCTTTGTTTTTTGCTTCTCTTCTTTTCACAGCTATTTGTAAGGCCTCCTCAGATAGCCATTTTGCATTTTTGTATTTCTTTTTCTTAGGGATGGTCTCGATCCCTATCTCCTGTACTATGTCATGAACCTCTGTCCATAGTTTATCAGGCACTGTGTCTATCAGATCTAGTCCCTTGAATCTGTCACTTCTACTGTATAATCATAAGAGATTTGATTTAGGTCATGGAATGGTCTAGTGGTTTTCCCTACTTTCTTCAATTAAAGTCTGAATTTACCAATAAGGAGTTAATGATCTGAGCCACAGTCAGCTCCCGGGTCTTGTTTTTGCTGACTGTATAAAGCTTCTCCATCCTTGGCTGAAAAGAATACAATCAGTCTGATTTCGGTATTGACCAACCAGTGATGTCCATGTGTAGAGTCTTGTGTCTTTGGAAGAGGGTGTTTGCTATGAACAGTGTGTTCTCTTGGCAAAGCTCTATTAGCCTCTGCCCTGCTTCATTTTGTACTCCAAGGCCAAATTTGCTGTTACTCCAGGTGTTTCTTGGAGAAGGCAATGGCACCCCACTCCAGTACTCTTGCCTGGAAAATCCCATGGATGGAGGAGCCTGGTAGGCTGCAGTCCATGGGGTCGCTAAGAGTCGGACACGACTGAGCAACTTCACTTTCACTTTTCACTTTCATGCATTGGAGACGAAAATGGCAACCCACTCCAGTGTTGCTGTCTGGAGAATCCCAGGGACAGCAGAACCTGGTAGGCTGAAGTCTATGGGGTCGCACAGAGTCAGACACGACTGTAGTGACTTAGCAGCAGCAGCCAGGTGTTTCTTGACTTACTACTTTTGCATTCCAGTCCCCTATAATGGAAAGGACATCTTTTTTGGGTGTTAGTTCTAGAAGGTCTTGTAGGTCGTCATAGAACCGTTCAGCTTCTTCAGCATTACTGGTTGGGGCATAGATTTGGATTAATGGAATGGTTTACCTTTGAAATGAACAGAGATCATTCTGTCGTTTTTGAGACTGCATCCAAGTACTGCATTTCAGACTCTTTTGTTGACTATGATGGCTACTCCTTTTCTTCTAAGGGATTCTTGCCCACAGTAGTAGATATAATGGTCATCTGTGGTAAATTCACCCATTGCAGTCCATTTTAATTCACTGATTCCTAACATGTCAACATTCACTCTTGCCATCTCCTGTTTGACCACTTTCAATTTGCCTTGATTCATGGACCTAACATTCCAGGTTCATATGCAGTATTGCTCTTTACAGCATTGGACTTTTATTCTATCACCAGTCACATCCACTACTGGGTGTTGTTTTGTTTTGGCTCCGTCTCTTCATTCTTTCTGGAGTTAGTTCTCCTCTGATCTCAAGTAGCATATTGAGCACCTACCAACCTGGGGAGTTCATCTTTCAGTGTCCTATCTTTTGCCTTTTTATACTGTTCATGGGGTTCCCAAGGCAAGAATCCTGAAGTGGTTTGCCATTCCTTTCTCCAATGAAATGAAATGAAATTTCAAATGAATGAATGAAATGAATGAAACTGGACCACTATTTTACACTGTACAAAATAATTAACTCAAAATGGATTAAAAACTTGAGCATAAGACCTGCAGCATAAAACTGCTGAAGAAATATGGATGATAAGCTCCTTGACACAGATCTTGGAGATTATTTTTTGAATCTGACATCAAAAGCAAAGGGACTTTCCCCATGGCTCAGTGGGAAAGTATCCACCTACATTGCAGGAGATGCAGAAGACATGAATTCCATCCTTGGCTGGGAAGATCCCCTGGAGGAGGAAGTGGAAACCCACACCACTATCTTGCCTGATAAATCCCAGAGAAGCCTGGCGAGCAGCAGTTCAAAAGGGTCACGAAGAGTTGGACAAGACTCAGCAACTGAGCAAGCACCCATCAAAAGCAATGAAACATTTATCTCTGGGCTTTCTATTTTGTTCCACTGATCTATATTTCTGTCTTTGTGCCAATACCATACTGTCTTGATGACTGTGGCTTTGTAGTAGAGCCTGAAGTCAGGCAAGTTGATTCCTCCAGTTCCATTCTTCTTTCTCAAGATTGCTTTGGCTATTCGTGGTTTTTTGTATTTCCATACAAATCTTGAAATTATTTGTTCTAGTTCTGTGAAAAATATCGCTGGAAGCTTGATAGGGATTGCATTGAATTTGTAAATAGCTTTGGGTAGTATACTCATTTTCACTATATTGATTCTTCTGAAAGCCCAGAGATAAATCCACACACATATAGACACCTTATCTTTGACAAAGGAGGCAAGAATATACAATGGATTAAAGACAATCTCTTTAACAAGTGGTGCTGGGAAAACTGGTCAACCACTTGTAAAAGAATGAAACTAGATCACTTTCTAACACCGCACACAAAGATAAACTCAAAATGGATTAAAGATCTAAATGTAAGACCAGAAACTATAACACTCCTAGAGGAGAACATAGGCAAAACACTCTCTGACATAAACCACAGCAGGATCCTCTATGATCCACCTCCCAGAATTCTGGAAATAAAAGCAAAAATAAACAAATGGGACCTAATTAAAATTAAAAGCTTCTGCGCAACAAAGGAAAATATAAGCAAAGTGAAGACAGCCTTCCGAATGGGAGAAAATAATAGCAAATGAAGCAACTGACAAACAACTAAT
>NW_024072170.1:0-5823 GCF_014754425.2 Oryx dammah
CTAGCCTCCCCCTGAGTCTGTCCCGTTTGGTCCTAACATTCCCCCCTGTCTTTTTATCTTTGAGAGGAATCTTCCTCTCTATTCTGAGGCACTGCCTGATATTGTTGCCTCAGTGCCATTACCTGAACGGTATTGACATGGTCTTTTACAAAGGCAACAAGCTTAGTTATTATGCATGGACCAAAAGTAAGTATTAATAGCAGCACTATTAGAGGGCCCATCAGGGTGGAAATTAGCGTTATTAACCACAGGGACTATTGGAACCAGGACTCAAATTAATCTTGAGACAATTTTTTTTTTTTTTTAAACACAGCACATAGGCTCCCTGAGAGACTTCATACTCAAGATATTTTTTGGGAATTGGGGCGGAGGTCTCTTTCTTTTGTAATTTCTTTTTGCTGTGCATGGGCATAGGCCTGCCTAGCAGAGCAGAAGTCTCTCTACCTGATCTAAGTTGGGGTTTTTACATCTGAAACCAGCTTTTACCTTTATAGTTGCAGCAATTTAGTTGGCCCCTCTCAGAGATGAAATAGACAAGGGCCAAACATGAAACCTAACAGGATGGTCATCTCTGGTCCCCGGAAACAGAAGGCAACATGTGGGGTGAGGGTTACAGGGTTTGTGACCCCTTCTGATGGGTTGGTGGTGAGGCAACAGAGCAGTGCTCCAAGAATCCTGTGTTTAGTCTGAAGTTACCATCTTTTACCTGGGTCGGGGCTCAAAGACATGGTTATGCATATTTCTTTGAGTAGGAACCAGGACTCTGTCTGGAGGCTGTACCAACCTTTGATAGTTTTTGTTTTTGTATCCCCTCCCTTCCCTGATTAGCAATTGTTTGAATCTATGCTTTGGAATTCAGGGAAGGCCAAGGAGGCTGAACAAAGTTTATATCCTACAGATAAGAAATGGAGAACACAGAGCAGATCTGTATTTCAGAACCCCACAGAGTCCCGCTCAGTTTTAATTTTAGGGAACTAGGCAACAATGACTATGATAACTTTTTGTCAAAATGGGGCATAGGACTGCCCCAGCTTGGAGTATAGGCACTGAATCGGAAGTATTCTGAGTTTCAAGTTGTAGATCTGAGTCTTGTATGATTAAAATCTTAATCTTATTTTTTTTAATAGCCAAAGCAGATTTTACCATTAATGACGTCTGTGTTTTTCTAGATATGAGAAGATGCAAGAATTGGGACTCATAAAATCTTTTTTTGAAAAAAATTTAACTATCTGATGGCCTGTTTTGCCAGTTTTTCGCAGAGCACAGAGTGCCTCATTTCTGATTTTTACCCTGAACTCCTTTCAGGGGCGTTGAAAGTCAGCAGTTGCAGCAGCCATGATTTAATCTTTATAGATGCAGATGACGAGTGTCAGTCTTCAGTTGGCAGAGCCCTTTTTGCTCATAAACTTGACCACGATTATGAGAGGGGCACTGCATAACCATTTTATCCCACGGTGTTGAGAGTGTCCATTTTCAGGTAAACAGGCCACTCAATGTGCTGTTACTGGACTAGGCCATGAAACAGTATCTAAAATTCTCTGGACCACCTGTCTTACTAGCTTTTTGGTCCAGAAAAATATTCCTTTTTGTTGCTTCTTGCCATATCTAGAGTTACACTGTTACCATCATCGATCTCATATGGGACTATATATTATTATTAGAGGCCTCACACACACATTTGACAGTGTTAAGAAACAGCAATTTTGTAAAACAGGGGAAATACAAATAACATAGCCAGCAGTATTAGTAAAGTCACAAGTAAGACTTATGTTAAGAACTTCCATTAGATGTAGCCCAGTATATCTTCAGGTCATCTGACTTAGTCTGCCCTGTAGAATCTTTATCTTCCAGGGAAATTACATGTTGGCACCATCTATAAGGCACATAGCCCAGTTTTTTTAGTGTTATTAGACTGATTATCTTTAGTATGATTTAATTTTTTTTTTTTTAAGTAAATTTTCTCAGGGCCAACCAGTTAAAGTCTGGTAATAGAGAAATTTATCAAGGTAACCCAGAACTAGACATGGGTAATTGGTCACAAACCCAACAATTGGATTGATTTTTAAAACTAGCATAGGATCAGGCCTATGATAGAAAAGCATTTGACTTATATGCAAAGGTCTAAGAAGTCAAGAAAACATAAATAATCATACAACCAGGTCCAGCATCTTGGGGAAGCTGTCTACCTCTGATGTCGTCTTCTCATCCTGGTGTAGTGTAGTTTCTCCTGATAAAAAAGTCCTTCCATCCATGTTAGAGACAGTCCCTTAAATTACGTCTTTTTCCAGTCCTGGTTGCAGGTCATGAGGCATCTGATCTTCATCCAAAGATAGATTACTGAGATAAGCTTCAGAAACAAACTTAGGGTGTTCTTTAAGAATTCAATTAAATTTTACATTAACATCACATAACAGCAAAGAACTATCTAAGAGATGAGTCTTACTAGATGCAGACCTCCATTAACAAACTGGTATTTAACATTTTGAAATACCTTTTTTTCTTTAAAGTTACCCTTATTTTTATTAAATATAACCAAATTAAGGCTAGTTTGTTAGCGAAATAAGTCTGTTCTCCCTGATTTTGGTCTGATGATTTTTATAACCATAATTGATTATAGGCTTTTATTTTGCTGAAACATCTATAGAGTCTCAGACTGAACTTTTAAAATAAAACAGGGCTGGGAAACTCACACCAAAGGCTTATCACAGATTTTGCCTAACAAATCTAGGTGAATTTTTCCCTTTTTAAGGTCTCAAAAATTTTTTTGAGACTTTTGTATCTGTGAGATAACCTTCCTAACTCATTTGATAAACTTACTTGAAACCTAAGAACTTTCAATTTTTAGAGGAGTCAGAAAATATAATTGTTTTGTTTATAACATTTAATTTTACCAAAGTATTGTCATAATTAGTTTGAGAGGAAGATTTTCTCTACTTTCTGAAAACATACGATTTAAACCCATGATTTTCCAGATAGAAACCATAAAAGTTATAAGCATATTCACTGGTTCATTTAGTCTCTTTGCTAATTTTTGTGAAGTCATCAGGTTTTCTATTAAAATACCAGGACATATCAGAATGGTAAAAACTCCATAATTTTTAGGATAACTGTATTAGTAACTTTACCTTACATTATAATATGAGCAGATTTATTACTCATTTGATAATCTTTTTATGTAATTTAACCAACCAAATAAACACAGTTTAATATCTCTCTTTGGGATGCTTCAGGGGCCCTCTGAAGCACCCCAAGGTTAGCTAGAAGCCAAAAGTGCTTCATAGAATGATTTAGGAAGTTTTGTCAACAAATATCAGAAAGCTTTTGAGCACTCAGTCAGATGGGACTATAGGTCACTGTGAAACAACAGCTATTCACTCAGCCAAAATAACAATATGGGATTTCAGAGGCAAATACAGAACAGACCATTGAAGAGGCAAATGAACTTAGATCTATTGTCAAATGCAGTTTAACATCTGAAGAAAGTGTGTCTTTTTAACAAAGAGAAAAGCCAAATTCAAGTTTTTGCGCCAGCTTATTTTTAGTCATTAACAGTCCCAAATTTCTTTAGCTTTTTTTGTAAGAGGAAACTAATGTTTAGTAATAAATGTTTTAAAATTTTACTCTATTTGGAAGTGAGCTAGCTAGTCAGTGAACTTCTATCACTTAGTTTAGCCCAACCCAATTTAAGTTACCCCAATTTGGACAGACTATTTTAGACAGACATTTTTAAAGCATAATTATTCTTAATAGAGTTTATCTAAAAGCTCATATCTCATTTATATATATATATATATATATTTTTTTTTTTTTTTTCAGTGTCAGGAGTTAGAGATGGTCTAGATAAGTGTTTTTAAGAGCCCTGGTCTCAAGGCACAGGGAAAGAAAATAAAGTTCTAACAAATGGCGGCAGGTCTAAACCACATGGTGGCCAGACAAAGCAAAATGGCCATCAAAAATCACTACACAGAGCACAGAGTTAAAACACACATATATAAACCCGGCAGTCCTCATCAAAGTGAAAGTGAAGTCGCTCAGTCATATCATACTGTTTGTGACCTGCGGACTGTAGCCCACCAAGCCTTTCCGTAACATCAAAGATTTTAAGGGAGGAAAGGAAGCCAGGTTGAAAGAAGAAGGGGGAGGAGGCGGGAGAGGGGGCAAAAAGGGGTGGCCTTACAGACGTCTCCTGCCACCTACAGATACCCAGGCCTTACGGGACTTTTCCCTGGGCTTTCAGAGAAGGGAGGACTGGAACTCGGCCCTACCAGAAATCAGAACCAGAATTTGAGTTTTTTGCCAAGAGGAAGTGATAAGTCTCCAATCCTCAACTCAGGCTGAGGGCCCTTCGACCAGATTTTTGCGTCTAGGACCAGGGAACTAGAAAAAAAAGAGAAGGATAGGAAGGGTTAAGGAGAGGAGACAGAGAGGGAAGGGGAGGGAGATCAATAAAGTCTCTTGTTTCTTACCGGTCGGGGCACTCTGGCCAGTTGTCCGCGTCAGGAAGAGACCAGGGACAAAAGGGTCCCAGTTGCAGCCGCTGGGTCTGGTCCATTGGCAGGCAAGCTGGCCCCTGAGTACCCCGAGTGGTCAGGATGTCAGTCTCGGTGAAGTAGAATCCCACCAGAGTCACCATTTGTTGCAGGAAGAGGGACCCCTTCCAGGGCCCGAAACTGGGCTCTTGCCTAACACTCGGAAATGAATTGTCCGAGGAGACATATGTGCTGACAAAGCAAGAGATTTTATTGGGAAAGGGCGCCCGGGTGGAGAGCAGCAGGGTAAGGAAACCCAGGAGAACTGCTCTGCCGTGTGGCTCGCAATGTACAGGCGGTGTCTCCTTTAAACCTTTCCCGAACTCTTTCGGTTGGTGGAGGCTTAAAACAACTCATGCAAATAGTTACTATGGTGCCTGGCCAGGGTGGGGCGGTTTCAATCAGTGTGCTTCTCCTAACAATTTCCCTTGTAAGATGGGGTATATAGCGGCGCCGTTGGTTCAGGCTCCTTGAGATTCTTTGGGTTTTTTTTTTTTACATGTGTCGCCAACACCTGAGGGGTAGAAAATCCCTGTTGAGGCAAAAAGGTTTTACCCAAGGAGGGGGGGCTTGGTCAGGGTGTCCGATCCGCGGTCGGAAGACGATATCTCAGACTTGGTGTACAGTTCCCAAGTCAAAGGTGCCTTCTGAGGGCCAGCCTACATGGAAGGTCGGCCATTCTGTGCTGCAAAAAAGTTATTAATTTGTTCTTCTTCACCAGCACCGATAGATCCTGTGCTCTAGACTTAAAATCAGAAAAATGGTCAGTCATAAGGGACAACGGAGTGGAAGTCTCTTGCCCCATGATTACAGGATAGAACACAGGAGACAAAACGAACACACAGAGAGCAGTGACAACGCCGGCACACACAAAGATGCGACAAACAGAGGAGAGACAAACCTTGGCCGAGAGCAGTACTAGGTCTTCCTGGGCCCCCTGAACCCTCCTATCCCTCTAGGTTATCTTACCAACAAGGCGTTCACAGAGCCAGCCGCCTTCCCAGCACGATGCCGGGCCTCGGCCTTACGCTGGCTAAGACGACTAATTTGCCCCTGATTAAGCCTGACAAGAGCTCTCTTCTCACCAGAGCCAGCTGCCTTCCAGCGCGTAAGCTGGGCCTCGGTCTTACACTGGCTAACCAGACTTAACACCGGTGTTCAGATAGCTTTCCTCCAAGTGAGGAAACCCCTTCTACCGGGAGAGTGTTATTCTTCCCAGTTAAAGGGATCCCGGACGAGCCCCCAAATGTTGTGCCCAGAGTCCGAGTCCCCAAAACTGAGAGAATAAGATGTC
>NW_024072171.1:0-5823 GCF_014754425.2 Oryx dammah
CTAGCCTCCCCCTGAGTCTGTCCCGTTTGGTCCTAACATTCCCCCCTGTCTTTTTATCTTTGAGAGGAATCTTCCTCTCTATTCTGAGGCACTGCCTGATATTGTTGCCTCAGTGCCATTACCTGAACGGTATTGACATGGTCTTTTACAAAGGCAACAAGCTTAGTTATTATGCATGGACCAAAAGTAAGTATTAATAGCAGCACTATTAGAGGGCCCATCAGGGTGGAAATTAGCGTTATTAACCACAGGGACTATTGGAACCAGGACTCAAATTAATCTTGAGACAATTTTTTTTTTTTTTTAAACACAGCACATAGGCTCCCTGAGAGACTTCATACTCAAGATATTTTTTGGGAATTGGGGCGGAGGTCTCTTTCTTTTGTAATTTCTTTTTGCTGTGCATGGGTATAGGCCTGCCTAGCAGAGCAGAAGTCTCTCTACCTGATCTAAGTTGGGGTTTTTACATCTGAAACCAGCTTTTACCTTTATAGTTGCAGCAATTTAGTTGGCCCCTCTCAGAGATGAAATAGACAAGGGCCAAACATGAAACCTAACAGGATGGTCATCTCTGGTCCCCGGAAACAGAAGGCAACATTTGGGGTGAGGGTTACAGGGTTTGTGACCCCTTCTGATGGGTTGGTGGTGAGGCAACAGAGCAGTGCTCCAAGAATCCTGTGTTTAGTCTGAAGTTACCATCTTTTACCTGGGTCGGGGCTCAAAGACATGGTTATGCATATTTCTTTGAGTAGGAACCAGGACTCTGTCTGGAGGCTGTACCAACCTTTGATAGTTTTTGTTTTTGTATCCCCTCCCTTCCCTGATTAGCAATTGTTTGAATCTATGCTTTGGAATTCAGGGAAGGCCAAGGAGGCTGAACAAAGTTTATATCCTACAGATAAGAAATGGAGAACACAGAGCAGATCTGTATTTCAGAACCCCACAGAGTCCCGCTCAGTTTTAATTTTAGGGAACTAGGCAACAATGACTATGATAACTTTTTGTCAAAATGGGGCATAGGACTGCCCCAGCTTGGAGTATAGGCACTGAATCGGAAGTATTCTGAGTTTCAAGTTGTAGATCTGAGTCTTGTATGATTAAAATCTTAATCTTATTTTTTTTAATAGCCAAAGCAGATTTTACCATTAATGACGTCTGTGTTTTTCTAGATATGAGAAGATGCAAGAATTGGGACTCATAAAATCTTTTTTTGAAAAAAATTTAACTATCTGATGGCCTGTTTTGCCAGTTTTTCGCAGAGCACAGAGTGCCTCATTTCTGATTTTTACCCTGAACTCCTTTCAGGGGCGTTGAAAGTCAGCAGTTGCAGCAGCCATGATTTAATCTTTATAGATGCAGATGACGAGTGTCAGTCTTCAGTTGGCAGAGCCCTTTTTGCTCATAAACTTGACCACGATTATGAGAGGGGCACTGCATAACCATTTTATCCCACGGTGTTGAGAGTGTCCATTTTCAGGTAAACAGGCCACTCAATGTGCTGTTACTGGACTAGGCCATGAAACAGTATCTAAAATTCTCTGGACCACCTGTCTTACTAGCTTTTTGGTCCAGAAAAATATTCCTTTTTGTTGCTTCTTGCCATATCTAGAGTTACACTGTTACCATCATCGATCTCATATGGGACTATATATTATTATTAGAGGCCTCACACACACATTTGACAGTGTTAAGAAACAGCAATTTTGTAAAACAGGGGAAATACAAATAACATAGCCAGCAGTATTAGTAAAGTCACAAGTAAGACTTATGTTAAGAACTTCCATTAGATGTAGCCCAGTATATCTTCAGGTCATCTGACTTAGTCTGCCCTGTAGAATCTTTATCTTCCAGGGAAATTACATGTTGGCACCATCTATAAGGCACATAGCCCAGTTTTTTTAGTGTTATTAGACTGATTATCTTTAGTATGATTTAATTTTTTTTTTTTTAAGTAAATTTTCTCAGGGCCAACCAGTTAAAGTCTGGTAATAGAGAAATTTATCAAGGTAACCCAGAACTAGACATGGGTAATTGGTCACAAACCCAACAATTGGATTGATTTTTAAAACTAGCATAGGATCAGGCCTATGATAGAAAAGCATTTGACTTATATGCAAAGGTCTAAGAAGTCAAGAAAACATAAATAATCATACAACCAGGTCCAGCATCTTGGGGAAGCTGTCTACCTCTGATGTCGTCTTCTCATCCTGGTGTAGTGTAGTTTCTCCTGATAAAAAAGTCCTTCCATCCATGTTAGAGACAGTCCCTTAAATTACGTCTTTTTCCAGTCCTGGTTGCAGGTCATGAGGCATCTGATCTTCATCCAAAGATAGATTATTGAGATAAGCTTCAGAAACAAACTTAGGGTGTTCTTTAAGAATTTAATTAAATTTTACATTAACATCACATAACAGCAAAGAACTATCTAAGAGATGAGTCTTACTAGATGCAGACCTCCATTAACAAACTGGTATTTAACATTTTGAAATACCTTTTTTTCTTTAAAGTTACCCTTATTTTTATTAAATATAACCAAATTAAGGCTAGTTTGTTAGCGAAATAAGTCTGTTCTCCCTGATTTTGGTCTGATGATTTTTATAACCATAATTGATTATAGGCTTTTATTTTGCTGAAACATCTATAGAGTCTCAGACTGAACTTTTAAAATAAAACAGGGCTGGGAAACTCACACCAAAGGCTTATCACAGATTTTGCCTAACAAATCTAGGTGAATTTTTCCCTTTTTAAGGTCTCAAAAATTTTTTTGAGACTTTTGTATCTGTGAGATAACCTTCCTAACTCATTTGATAAACTTACTTGAAACCTAAGAACTTTCAATTTTTAGAGGAGTCAGAAAATATAATTGTTTTGTTTATAACATTTAATTTTACCAAAGTATTGTCATAATTAGTTTGAGAGGAAGATTTTCTCTACTTTCTGAAAACATACGATTTAAACCCATGATTTTCCAGATAGAAACCATAAAAGTTATAAGCATATTCACTGGTTCATTTAGTCTCTTTGCTAATTTTTGTGAAGTCATCAGGTTTTCTATTAAAATACCAGGACATATCAGAATGGTAAAAACTCCATAATTTTTAGGATAACTGTATTAGTAACTTTACCTTACATTATAATATGAGCAGATTTATTACTCATTTGATAATCTTTTTATGTAATTTAACCAACCAAATAAACACAGTTTAATATCTCTCTTTGGGATGCTTCAGGGGCCCTCTGAAGCACCCCAAGGTTAGCTAGAAGCCAAAAGTGCTTCATAGAATGATTTAGGAAGTTTTGTCAACAAATATCAGAAAGCTTTTGAGCACTCAGTCAGATGGGACTATAGGTCACTGTGAAACAACAGCTATTCACTCAGCCAAAATAACAATATGGGATTTCAGAGGCAAATACAGAACAGACCATTGAAGAGGCAAATGAACTTAGATCTATTGTCAAATGCAGTTTAACATCTGAAGAAAGTGTGTCTTTTTAACAAAGAGAAAAGCCAAATTCAAGTTTTTGCGCCAGCTTATTTTTAGTCATTAACAGTCCCAAATTTCTTTAGCTTTTTTTGTAAGAGGAAACTAATGTTTAGTAATAAATGTTTTAAAATTTTACTCTATTTGGAAGTGAGCTAGCTAGTCAGTGAACTTCTATCACTTAGTTTAGCCCAACCCAATTTAAGTTACCCCAATTTGGACAGACTATTTTAGACAGACATTTTTAAAGCATAATTATTCTTAATAGAGTTTATCTAAAAGCTCATATCTCATTTATATATATATATATATATATTTTTTTTTTTTTTTTCAGTGTCAGGAGTTAGAGATGGTCTAGATAAGTGTTTTTAAGAGCCCTGGTCTCAAGGCACAGGGAAAGAAAATAAAGTTCTAACAAATGGCGGCAGGTCTAAACCACATGGTGGCCAGACAAAGCAACATGGCCATCAAAAATCACTACACAGAGCACAGAGTTAAAACACACATATATAAACCCGGCAGTCCTCATCAAAGTGAAAGTGAAGTCGCTCAGTCATATCATACTGTTTGTGACCTGCGGACTGTAGCCCACCAAGCCTTTCCGTAACATCAAAGATTTTAAGGGAGGAAAGGAAGCCAGGTTGAAAGAAGAAGGGGGAGGAGGCGGGAGAGGGGGCAAAAAGGGGTGGCCTTACAGACGTCTCCTGCCACCTACAGATACCCAGGCCTTACGGGACTTTTCCCTGGGCTTTCAGAGAAGGGAGGACTGGAACTCGGCCCTACCAGAAATCAGAACCAGAATTTGAGTTTTTTGCCAAGAGGAAGTGATAAGTCTCCAATCCTCAACTCAGGCTGAGGGCCCTTCGACCAGATTTTTGCGTCTAGGACCAGGGAACTAGAAAAAAAAGAGAAGGATAGGAAGGGTTAAGGAGAGGAGACAGAGAGGGAAGGGGAGGGAGATCAATAAAGTCTCTTGTTTCTTACCGGTCGGGGCACTCTGGCCAGTTGTCCGCGTCAGGAAGAGACCAGGGACAAAAGGGTCCCAGTTGCAGCCGCTGGGTCTGGTCCATTGGCAGGCAAGCTGGCCCCTGAGTACCCCGAGTGGTCAGGATGTCAGTCTCGGTGAAGTAGAATCCCACCAGAGTCACCATTTGTTGCAGGAAGAGGGACCCCTTCCAGGGCCCGAAACTGGGCTCTTGCCTAACACTCGGAAATGAATTGTCCGAGGAGACATATGTGCTGACAAAGCAAGAGATTTTATTGGGAAAGGGCGCCCGGGTGGAGAGCAGCAGGGTAAGGAAACCCAGGAGAACTGCTCTGCCGTGTGGCTCGCAATGTACAGGCGGTGTCTCCTTTAAACCTTTCCCGAACTCTTTCGGTTGGTGGAGGCTTAAAACAACTCATGCAAATAGTTACTATGGTGCCTGGCCAGGGTGGGGCGGTTTCAATCAGTGTGCTTCTCCTAACAATTTCCCTTGTAAGATGGGGTATATAGCGGCGCCGTTGGTTCAGGCTCCTTGAGATTCTTTGGGTTTTTTTTTTTTACATGTGTCGCCAACACCTGAGGGGTAGAAAATCCCTGTTGAGGCAAAAAGGTTTTACCCAAGGAGGGGGGGCTTGGTCAGGGTGTCCGATCCGCGGTCGGAAGACGATATCTCAGACTTGGTGTACAGTTCCCAAGTCAAAGGTGCCTTCTGAGGGCCAGCCTACATGGAAGGTCGGCCATTCTGTGCTGCAAAAAAGTTATTAATTTGTTCTTCTTCACCAGCACCGATAGATCCTGTGCTCTAGACTTAAAATCAGAAAAATGGTCAGTCATAAGGGACAACGGAGTGGAAGTCTCTTGCCCCATGATTACAGGATAGAACACAGGAGACAAAACGAACACACAGAGAGCAGTGACAACGCCGGCACACACAAAGATGCGACAAACAGAGGAGAGACAAACCTTGGCCGAGAGCAGTACTAGGTCTTCCTGGGCCCCCTGAACCCTCCTATCCCTCTAGGTTATCTTACCAACAAGGCGTTCACAGAGCCAGCCGCCTTCCCAGCACGATGCCGGGCCTCGGCCTTACGCTGGCTAAGACGACTAATTTGCCCCTGATTAAGCCTGACAAGAGCTCTCTTCTCACCAGAGCCAGCTGCCTTCCAGCGCGTAAGCTGGGCCTCGGTCTTACACTGGCTAACCAGACTTAACACCGGTGTTCAGATAGCTTTCCTCCAAGTGAGGAAACCCCTTCTACCGGGAGAGTGTTATTCTTCCCAGTTAAAGGGATCCCGGACGAGCCCCCAAATGTTGTGCCCAGAGTCCGAGTCCCCAAAACTGAGAGAATAAGATGTC
>NW_024072174.1:0-5819 GCF_014754425.2 Oryx dammah
AGGAATGCGGAGCCTCTGGTCACTCTCGGGGTCTCTGCTACACTTGTGCCCATTGCACAGAGCGTCCCCTCATCTTTTCAGGCTGAGCTCCTCTCTGCATCTTCCAGGAGCAGACTTTCTGGAGGGACGGTGGTGGGCCCAGCACGTGAGAAGACATGCATGTTGACTGCGGGGCAAGCTGTGAGGTGCAGCCAGGACACTAATCATTGTCATTTCATAATTTACAGGCCTGTGTGCACTGTGTCTGGTGCTCAGCTGCTAAGTGGCGTCCAGCTCTTTGCAATCCTGTGGATGGTAGCCTGCCAGGCTCCTCTGTCCATGGAGTTTTCCAGGCAAGAATACTGGAGTGGGTTGCTATTTTCTCCTTCAAGGGATCTTCCTGACGCAGGGATGGAACCCTCATCTCCTCAACTGGCAGGCAGAATCTTTACTGCTGAGCTACTGGGGAAACCCAATTTATAGACACAACTACTTAAATACAGAGTTTAGTAGTTATAGTAGTTTTATGGTCTTGGCAGATGTACGCACCATCTTCACTTAGGGTGAATCCACACCCACCTGAAGGTAACCATTGCCTTCCTCCCTGACATCCTAGAGTCCTGCACACTGGGTGCTGGCCACCTGAGCACTGGGGGTTCACAGCTTAATGAAGAGGCCTAGAAGTGGAGAGGGGGATGAAAGAACAAAAATAAATCTTAACGGTGGGGAAATACAAGTATTCTAGCAGGTTTATTTCTCTGGTGGTAACTGCATCAGTTCTCTGCTTTTGGTTTTATCCCTCATTTCACGTATTGGGGTCCAGGCTAGTGGGAGTACAGACAAGGCATAGGATATACATATATATATATATATATATATTTGCTTACCTGCTCCTCGATCAACTGAAAGCAATTTGAGGTAGGAATTGTATCTGATTTTGGTTTCCACATTGCAGACAACCCTGTAAATTTCCAGAATGAATGCTGAGGCTAGGGATTCCTGAAAATGCACGAGTTTAAGAGAATCTAGGTGATCTGCTGAGCCAGAGAGTCCTGCCAGCATGATGGCCTCAACTCAAGATGCTAATTTTCGGTGGAGGGTTGGTTCAGTGAGTAGGACTCTGCACTCACATTGCAGGAGGCCCAGGTTCGATCCCTGGTCAGGGAACTAGATCCCACATGCCTAAAATAAGACCTGGTGCAGACAAAAAACAAAAAGAACAGCTCAGCAAACAGATGTGCATTAAAAATGACCCCAGTTTTGGTAAGAACTAACAAAATTCATTTTAACTGGTGAGAAAAACTCTGTAGGTGAAAAAGGCACATTTGAAGAAGACTGTTCTTGGTTCATCTGACTGAGTCGCAGCCATTGTTACTGGATGGACAGCGCGGCCCTGAGAGCCCATGTCAGGCAGCCTCCCAGCTGTCTGCAGCCACGCGTCCCCAGGCCTCAGAATGGTTTATGTCAGCAAAGAACAATGGCAACAAGTCTTACCATAATATAGTCAGATTTTGCATAAAGTAAACCCAATCCTAGAGAAAAGAACAAGCTATGAAATGACCCCATTAAATCCTCTTCTGGGTTCACTTCACTAGCACAAATAATTGCACAAGAAACTAGACAAACAGGCTGCCAGACACTGAGCAAAAAGTTCTTTCCATTGAGATTCCTGAATCCCTAATAAAACAAACAAACAAACAGAAGACAGATAAATACCACACACATGCCTCAGGAATGAAGAGTGCCTGGCTAAACTTGACATTCTAAAAAAAATAGTTGAATTAAAACAACTATGTGGCAAGAGGTAAAAAGATGCTTCCAGAACCAGGTTACCTAAGTAAGGTCACCTGTCTCTCATGAGGCTAGGGGTGTAAGGTGCCTTGTCATCCAAGTAGGGTCCAGGGCCCCAAAGGAGGCCCCTTCAGGGAGGTTTACCAAACTCACTGAGTCTTCTCTCTCTACTTACAGATCAGTACTCAGTCTAAGATTCACAGTGACGCCTCCCCCACCTCTTTGCCCTCATCTCTCTCCCTCTCTCTCTTTCGCCCATATCCCTCCTCTCTGGTACACCAGTCCACAAATTTCTAGGTTCCTCAGGATCCCCCAAATATTATTCCATCTCACAGTGAGACAGTTGGGCCATTTTTGTTAAATCCCTCTTGCACTGGTGCCTAGAAGCTGCCTCCGTGAAGAAAGCTGGGCGATGTCCTGGCTCATCTCACCTGTTTTCCTCATCTCTGTGCCACCTGATGTCCAAGATCCACAACTTGTTTCAAATATTTTGTCTAGTTTTCTAGTTGGAAGTCAACTCTACCTTTATCAGTAAAAAGAAGTAACAGCAACTTAGTCTTTAATTTTACAAATATGACATTTGATGATGGATAGGGGTAATTACCTGCTCATTCCACCACATTAGATGAGATCTGCCTTAAGTGATCTGGTGGCTCAGATGTGCAAAGAGTCCACCTGCAATGCGGGAGAGGCAGGAGACTCTGGCTCAATCCCCGTGTTGGGAAGACCCCCTGGAGGAGGGCACGGCAAGCCACTCTAGTATTCTTGCCTGGAAATCCCGTGGACAGAGGAGCCTGGCAGGCTGTAGTCTCTAGGGCCACAGCATCAGACACGACTGAGCAGCTGAGCAGAGCACAGGGCACAGGGCCAGTTACTGGTCACTCAGCCGCACGTTCTTTGAGACCTGACTGAGATAATGATTCCAACATTATGCAGCATTCCAGCAGCATGTGGGCTGTGTCTCGGGGATGAATAGAGCGAATCAGGTGAAGGTCTAGGGAGAGGAGGGAGCACTTTCCATACAGAGGGGTCCTTTCCTGACCCATGGGAATCATGGAGACATATGTAAAGAAAAAACCCTCTGACTATTCCTCCTAAAAATTTTTAACTGGCATTATTTGCAAAGCTAGAGATACCATACCACACAGAAAATAATGGACGTAATAATGGAATGTTTCCCAAAGCATGTTTGTGTTTAGGGCTCTCCTCTTAGAGTCCTGTCCCATTCTCCTGTGTGCACCCCACAAACCATCATCAGGAGGACTAGGCCAGGAGTAGGTCAGAATGAAGACAGTGAAAAAGCTGGCTTTAAACTAAGCATCATAAACAAAGATCATGGCATCCAGTCCCATCACCCCATGGCAAATAGATGGGGAAACAATGGAAACAGTGACAGACTTTATTTTCTAAGGCTCAAAATCACTGCAAATGGTGACTGCAGACATGAAATTAAAAGACACTTGCTCCTTGGAAGAAAAGCTATGACCAACCTAGACAGCATATTAAAAAGCAGGGACATTACTTTGCTGACAAAGGTCCATATAGTCAAACCTATGGTTTTTCCTGTAGTCCTGTATGGATGTGAGAGTTGGGCCAAAAAGAAACCTGAGCGCCAAAGAACTGATGCTTTTGAACTGTGGTGTTCAAAAGAGAGCCCCTTGGCTCTTGAGACCCCTTGGAATGCAAGGAGATCAAACCAGTCAGTCCTAAATGAAATCAGTTCTGAATATTCACTGGAAGGACTGATGCTGAAGTTGAAGCTCCAATACTTTGGACACCTGATGCATAGAGCTGACTCATTGGAAAAGACCCTGATGCTGGCAAAGATTGAAGGCAGGAGGAAAAGGGGACGACAGAAGATGAGATGGTTGGATGGCATGACTGACTCAGTGGATATGGCTTTGAGCAAGCTCCGGGAGCTGGTGTTGGACAAGGAAGCCTGGCCTGCTGCTGTCCATGGGGTCGCAAAGAGTTGGACACGACTGAGCGACTGAACTGAGGTCAGATATGACTGTGGTGTAATGTTTAAGATCACCACCAGAGGGCGGAGCATCCTTCAGATGCGATTCCTTTTTGTATTCAGGAGCTGGTTTGACTTGCCTACTCTGTACCCACAAGACAGATGACTGCTGCTGTGCAGAAAGGGGTTCCCAGTTTCTGAGTGAGGAGCTTCTGTTACATCCCCGCCGGAGACTAACTTTGTTAGATTTGGTGTTTCCAGGGAACGAGGGCTGTTGCCAGAATGTTTTCTGCCACTCACTCAGTTCTTTTCATCTTCTTAATACTTGGTAAGTAGCATTTTATCCTAAAATGATTTTTCATTTTCCTGTGGTAACAGGTAAGTTTTATTTTTCTTCTCTGGCTGAAAACTCCTCCTGTACATTTCTACTATAACAAAGTGATTCTCTTCTAGGAGGGACCAATAGTGACTCAGTGAACCAGACAGAAGGCCCAGTGACTGTCTCAGAGGGCTCTCATGACCCTGAACTGCACTTACCAGGCCACATATTCAGATCCCTATCTTTTTTGGTATGTCCAGCATCTCAACAAAGCTCCTCAATTCCTCCTGAAGGGCTCAATGACAAACCAGAGGCCAGAGCATGAAGGTTTTCAGGCCACTCTTGTTACGAGTGACAGCTCCTTCCACCTGCAGAAACGGGCAGTGCAAGCATCAGACTCGGCTGTGTACTACTGTGCTCTGAGTGACACAGTGACACAGGGCTGCAGGGGGAGCTGAGCACAAACCCCAGGGGAGCAGGAGGCTGAAGTCAGGAAGAGGTATATTCTCTCCTTGATCAGAATTTAGTTTACATTTAGAGTTTTTCAGGAAAACCAATCAAGCTCAGGTCTAATCCTAGAAACTCAGGAGGGTGGAAATTGCTCTACAGGGATAATAGGGTGGATGTCAGTCTTAAAGAAGACCCAGGCTCCAATCCCCAGAAGCACCCCTGTTCAGCCAGAAAGATTCCTCTCTTCTCTAGACTGACTTTTTAAAAAAATCTATTTTTCTCGTAATGTAAGATGGATATTAGATACCACAGAATTAATAATTCATTTAGAGAAAAGAAATAGATGATTAAAGGCTGCATCAGCTGAATCATAATCATAAACCAACACAGAGGTAGTAGGCAAATCACACGCCAGTCTGCATGTGGCTGAGACGTAACGCTGTTGAGGTGCTGTTTCCAGTGAAAGCCTTTGAACTGGAGCTGCTGCAGCCGTGGGATGAAAAAGCATTTGTGACTTTTGAGTGGCCGTGTTTCTTTTATTATTTATTTGTTTATTTATTTTTGGCTCAGCTGGGTCTTTGTTGCTGAACTCGGGCTCTCTCCAGCTGCAGCGAGTGGAGGTTACTCTTCACTGCAGGGCATGGGCTTCTCAGTGTGGAGGCTTCTCACTGCAGAGCACAGGCTCCAGGGGCGCGGGCTTTAGCAGAGGCAGCGCGTGTGCTCAGTAGCTGCGGCACGCAGCCTCTAGGGCTACATTTCTGATACAAGGACATAAGAATGCATGGTCTGGTGAGCTCGTACTCATTTTGACTACAGGGTGGATATTTAAAAGCAAGATTATTTTAGCACACATTATTGATGACTGTTCGACACATACAGCTGGACAAATTTTGTCCACCAGGAAACTTGCTATGATTGCATTAAACAGACAAGGAACTTTATCCAGCGCAAATTTCCGCAGAAACCCATGCCTTGGAGTGTAGGAAGAAAAGTTATGATGATTGAGAGTAAACAGTTTTATCTTCCTGTGTGAAAGAAAAACTTGCCATCTTATTTCACTGTAGATTTGGGCTGCAGATCCTTCCCCCTGAAAAAGAGCTATACAAAAATGGATGACTGTTCTATACATCTGTCTCTTTTGCTGTCTCACATACAGGGTTATCTTTACCATCTTTCTAAATTCCATATATATGCGTTAGTATACTGTATTGGTGTTTTTTTTCCTGGCTTACTTCACTCTGTATAATAGGCTCCAGTTTCATGTATGGGGAGGGAGGAGGGAAGGGGGTTCAGGATGGGGAACATGTGTATACCTGTGGC
>NW_024072175.1:0-5819 GCF_014754425.2 Oryx dammah
AACCAGTCTGTTGTTCCATGTCCAGTTCTAACTGTTGCTTCCTGACCTGCATATAGGTTTCTCAAGAGGCAGGGCAGGTAGTCTGGTATTCCCATCTCTTTCAGAATTTTCCACAGTTTATTGTGATCCACACAGTCAAAGGCTTTGGCATGGTCAATAAAGCAGAAATAGATGTTTTTTTGGAACTCTCTTGTTTTTTCGATGGTCCAGCAGGTGTTGGCAATTTGATCTCTGGTTCCTCTGCCTTTTCTAAAACCAGCTTGAACATCTGGAAGTTCACGGTTCACGTAGTGCTGAAGCCTGGCTTGGAGAATTTTGAGCATTACTTTACTAGCATGTGAGATGAGTGCAATTGTGCGGTAGTTTGAGCATTCTTTGGCATTGCCTTTCTTTGGGATTGGAATGAAAACTGACCTTTTCCAGTCCTGTTGCCACTGCTGAGTTTTCCAAATTTGCTGGCAAATTGAGTGCAGCACTTTCACAGAATTATCTTTCAGGATTTGAAATAGCTCCACTGGATTTCCATCACCTCCACTAGCTTTATTCGTAATGATGCTTTCTAAGGCCCACTTGACTTTCACACACCCACATTCAAGGGAGCAAGCTCTCCTGTTTGAAGATAGGTTAGGAGATCCTCTCTTGACCTCTGGGCTTGTTTTTTGTATCATGTTAGAATAATTTATTCAGATGTCTGGCTCTAGGTGAGTGATCACACCATCATGATTATCTTGGTCGTGAAGCTTTTTTGTACAGTTTTTCTGTGTATTCTTGCCACCTCTTCTTAATATCTTCTGCTTCTGTTAGGTCCATACCATTTCTGTCCTTTATCGAGCCCATGCTTACATGAAATATTCCCTTAGTATCTCTAATTTTCTTGAAGAGATCTCTAGTCTTTCCCATTCTGTTGTTTTCCTCTATTTCTTTGCATTGATCACTGAGGAAGGCTTTCTTATCTCTTTCTGCTATTCTTGGAAACTCTGCATTCAGATGCTTATATCTTCCCTTTTCTCCTTTGCTTTTCGCTTCTCTTCTTTTCACAGCTATTTGTAAGTCCTCCCCAGACAGCCATTTTGCTTTTTTGCATTTGTTTTCCATGGGCATGATCTTGATCCCTGTCTCCTGTACAATGTCACGAACCTCAGTCTATAGTTCATCAGGCACTCATCAGGTCTAGTCCCTTAAATCTATTTGGTTCTTAGTATGTAACTAATTGGTTTGGTGGTGTTTTGTGAGGTAGGGATCCAACTTACTTTCCCATATGGATACCAAATTTTCCCAGTGGGACGATTCTTTTGTCCTTTCTCCTGGAAATGTCCTTTCTGGGCTTACATATTAAGAAGCTTTTTTAAAAATGCCAGGTATCAAGAATTTCAGATCTTTTTTAATTTGTAGAGCACCCCAGAGGCATGTTTCCATTTCTGTGTCTTCTCTTTGCATTTCACCATTGCCAGATTCTAGTATACCTAAGTACCCGCAGAGTGTTCTCTGTAGTGAACCGTGTATGTTTCTGTGAGAAGAGAGGATGTGAGCATGGAGGAGGGTCTGAGTCCATAGTGACCATGTGACCATGCTCAGCAACCCTAATATTAGGTCTGGCTGAGACCTCCTAAGGCAAGGTCTGTGTTTCTTCGTCTTGGTGTCTGGATATGCAAAACGATGTTGGTGGATTGGGACTTGGATTTCTGGGTCCAGCAGTGTAGAGATATACCCATAGCCTGCCTTTCCATTATATTTTCCTCCTGTAGGCTCTGCTGAGCTGGTGTGAGATATTTCTGCTAAAGGCTTGAGAGGTCGTCAATCCTTCTGCTTCTCATCCCCTGCCTCGTCTGTACTTCTGTCATTTTTTAAAAAAATATAGCTAATTTTCAATGTTGTTTGTCCTTGTGTCATTCTGACACTCAGGCATCTGTGGTTTAATAGACCTCCAGCTCCCAAGAGCTCTTTGCCTGGTGGAGACATAAAGAACTCAGGGAGCAACACTACATCACACTGGAGCCTGGACGAGAGAGAAGGTTCTTGCCAGAAGCCCTGCTGTGGGGGGTTCGGAGTTACCACTTGTGATTGTGCATCCCCCAGGCCCTTGGTGTAGGCCCCACTCTGAGATCTAGAAAGGAGGTAGCTTCCCTCATTGACACAGAACTAGTATTTTTTGGTCCTCATCCTTGTCCAGTCCTGTTTGGCTCCCAGGCTCTACCCTTGACCCTCGCCCACAGGATCAGGAGAGCCCAGTTCTAGAGGAGTTTCATACAAGGAGAGGCTCCTGGAGACACTCCAACCCTTCGACCTAAATAAGCATTTCCTTGGAGTTTCACAGCCCTAGGAGGAGACACTGGTTTTGTGTCCATTTTACAGTTGAATATGTTGAGCCTCAGATCATTGCGTGATTCGCCCTGGGTCACTCTGCAGGTCAGTAGGTGAGCTGGGATTTGAACCCAGACTCTAGGTCTTGGAGCCCGTGACTGTACAGGTGCTTCTGCCCCTCAGTTAAATTTATTTCAGGTTTTTTTTTGGGGGGGGGATGCATTTGTATATGGGACTGTGCTGTTCTCTCTCTGATGGTTCATATCTTGCTATATTGCTGAGTTTATTAGTTTTAATAGTTGTCACTTGGTGGAGTTTTTAAGGTTTACATATAAATCCTGTTGTACTCGAATAGTGACAGTGTAACTTCATCTGTTCCGATGGGGATGCCTTTAATTTCCTTTTCTTGCCTAGTTACTCTGGGTAGGACACTTCCACTACTATGATGAGCACGATAGGTAAGAGTGGACATCCTTGTTCTTTCCTGATCTTTTAGGAAAACCTCTGTGGCTCAGATGGTAAAGCATCTGCCTACAATGTGGGAGATCCAGGTTCGATCCCTGGGCTGGGAAGATCCCCTGGAGAAGGAAATGGCAACCCACTCCAGTACCCTAGCCTAGAAAATCCCATAGACGGAGGAGCCTGGTAGGCTACAGTCCATGGGGTCGCCAAGAGTCGGGCACAACCGACAGACTTCACTTTCACTTTTCACCTCTTTACCACTGAGTTGGATGTTAGCTGTGGGCTTGTCTTATATACCCTTCAGTATGTTCCAGGTATAACCACTGTACTGAGAGATTGTATCAAAATTGGTGTTACCCTTTCTTGAAAGCTTTTTCTGCAATTATTGAGAAGATCATGTGATTTTATTCTTAATTTTGCTCATATTGGGTATCACAGTGATTGATGTGCAGATAATAAATCATGCTTGCAGGCACAGAATAACTTACATTTGATCATAGTGTATGATTCTTTTAATGTATTCATCAATTTGGTTTGCTAATCTTCTTTTAAGGATTTTTACATCCATGTACACCAGAGTCAGGGTTCTCTGGTGGTTCATATGGTAAAGAATCTGCCTGCAATCCAGAAGACCTAGGTTTGACCCCTAGGTCAGGAAGATCCCCTCGAGAAAGGAATGGCTACCCACTCCAATATTCTTGCTTGGAAAATTCTCTGGACAGAGGACCTGGTGGGCTACAGTCCATGGGTCACAAATAACTGGACATGACTGAGTGATTCACACTTACAAGACTGCTTCCTGTCATTCTTTTTTTTTTCCTGTCATTCTTAATATCTAAATTTAAGATTTTATCTCAGTCAAAAATTACAGTCAAATGCAAAATGTCAAAAGTCCAAGAGTTCTTAGAAAATAAATGACAATAAGGCATAACAGAGGAAAGCAAGAAGGACTCCACATAATTTACTTTTCATAAGAATTTTAGATCTTCAGAGGAATTCTCATTAAGCTGAATTAAAATGCAAGCTTTAGTTTAGAATGGAAATCTTTTTTGGTATTATGTTTCTATGTTGAGGCTGAAATTTCGTTACTTATGTATGATATATTAAGCAATACTGTGTGGGTATTAAAATCATATTTTCAAAACCTTTAAAGACACTTATAAGTACTTATAGTGGAAAAATCACTAGCAATAGAAGATGATCCCATATAGGTTTAATGACATTACATATGTGTTGAATGATAGTTTTCAGATTGTATTTATTTATTTTTAATTGAATAACTGCTTTACAATGTTTGTTTGGTTTTCCTCATACAACAACACAAATAAGCCATAAGTATATTATCTACTTTTTGGTGAGCCTACCTCCCACTTCCCACTATCCCACCCTCTAGGTCGTCACAGAGCTCCTTGCTGGGCTCTCTATGTTATATAGCAACTTCCCACTAGCTAGCTGTTTTGCATATGGTAGTGGCTATGTTTCAATGCTACTCTCTCAATTTGTCCCCTCCTCTTCTTCTCCGGCTGAGTTCACAAGTCCTTCCTCTATATCTATTCAGTTCAGTTCAGTTCAGTGGCTCAGTCGTGTCTGACTCTTTACAAGCCCATGAACCCCAGCACGTCAGGCCTCCCTGTCCATCACTAACTCCCAGGGTTTAACCAAATTCAGGTGCATTGAGTCGGTGTGCCATCTAACCATCTCATCCTCTGTCATCCCCTTCTCATCCTCTGTCATCCCTTTCTCCTCCTGCCTTCAATCTTTCCCAACATCAGGGTCTTTTCAAATCAGTCAGCTCTTCGCATCACATGGCCAAAATATTGGAGTTTCAGCTTCAACATCAGTCCTTCCAATGAACAGCCAGGACTGATTTCCTTTAGGATGGACTGGTTGGATCTCTTGCAGTCCAAGGGACTCTCAAGAGTCTTCTCCAACACCACAGTTAAAAAGCATCAATTCTGTGCTCAGCTTTTTTTTATAGTCTGACTCTTACATCCATACATGACTACTAGAAAAATCATACCTTGACTAGACAGACCTTTGTTGACAAAGTAATGTCTCTGCTTTTTAATATGCTGTCTAGGTTGGCCATAACTTTCCTTCCAAGGAGTATGCATCTTTTAATTTCATGCCTGCAATCACCATCTGCAAGGAAAGGTATAAGCATCTGAATGCAGAGTTCCAAAAAATAGCAAAGAGAGATAAGAAAGGTTTCCTCAGCAATCCATGCAAAGAAATAGAGGAAAACCATAGAATGGGAAAGACTAGAGGTCTCTTCAAGAAAATTAGAGATACCAAGGGAATATTTCATGCAAAGATAGGCTCGATAAAGGACAGAGATGGTATGGACCTAACAGAAGCAGAAGATATTAAGAAGAGGTGGCAAGAATACACAGAAGAACTGTACAAAAAAGCTTCATGACCAAGATAATCACCATGGTGTGATCACTCACCTAGAGCCAGACATCCTGGAATGTGAAGTCAAGTGGGCCTTAGAAAGCATCACTACGAACAAAACTAGTGGAGGTGATGGAATTCCAGTGGAGCTATTTCAAATCCTGAAAGATGATGCTGTGCAAGTGCTGCACTCAATTTGCCAGCAAATTTGGAAAACTCAGCAGTGGCAACAGGACTGGAAAAGGTCAGTTTTCATTCCAATCCCAAAGAAAGGCAATGCCAAAGAATGCTCAAACTACCGCACAATTGCACTCATCTCACATGCTAGTAAAGTAATGCTCAAAATTCTCCAAGCCAGGCTTCAGCACTACATGAACCGTGAACTTCCAGATGTTCAAGCTGGTTTTAGAAAAGGCAGAGGAACCAGAGATCAAACTGCCAACATCCGCTGGATCATCGAAAAAGCAAGAGAGTTCCAAAAAAAACCACATCTATTTCTGCTTTATTGACTATGCCAAAGCCTTTGACTGTGTGGACCACAATAAACTGTGGAAAATTCTGAAAGAGATGGGAATACCAGACCACCTGACCTGCCTCTTGAGAAACCTATATGCGGGTCAGGAAGCAACAGTTAGAACTGGACATGGAACAACAGACTGGTT
>NW_024072177.1:0-5811 GCF_014754425.2 Oryx dammah
CCTACCTAAGCAAAAGCATCTTAACTAGGTAAAGATTACTTCAATTTGAAGCCACTCTGTGATAACTATGCATTCCTATACTTTGAAAGCTTTATAACTAGTCTACTTCACAATACTGCAGCTAAAGTATTGATAGGGGACTTAAGGGAATAGCTAAACATAAAGCAGCTTCTCATTAAATGAAGATTATCTGGTTCCTGCTATGAGATCAGTTTCCAGTGATATCTTTAAAAACTCTCTTCAAGGTAAGACTAAGAAGGAATACAGGCATACAGCAAAAAAAAAAAAAGAAAGAAAAAGCTGAGAATAATCAGATCCAAAAAGCTAAGACTACAATTTTTTTATCACAGAAATCTGAATAAATGTCAAGACAAAATTAGGAGTTTCTAATTTAACGAGAAACACATTTTTTTTTACCACTGAAATAACTGTCTTTATTAACATTCTTAAAAGTTGGGGAGTTAAAAATAATGGAAACATTCTTCTGAATCATTCCCACTTAAAGGACTTCTCTTTGCTTAAAGGGCTATGGAGGGAATGTCACAAGCTAAGAGGTTATAAAAAGTCAGAGATGCTCAATGGAAATGAGTACAAAATGGTGATTAGAAAACAAACCAATATCCTCTTGAACCCAGCGACAACTGCGCCACCCAGTGGCTAAAAGGGGTAGCAAATCGATTTAAAATCTAGTTTGGACAAAAGACAAGCAATGTATCACATTGTCCTTAAAACTACCATGACCATATATACTGGACACACCAGAACACTTCTGAGAATAGAAGGGACGCTATTATCAATCATGCTTGGACAACAGCAGCAAACCAGACCTGCTCCTGGCAGCCTAGCTCACATGTTCACCCTGCTTCAAAACCGGGCTGAATTTCTTAGTAGCCGCTCCCTTCTCTGATATTTTTATCTAACAGTGTAGATTATGTTTCCACATCCATGTCTTATGTTCCCCAAACCAGCTGTAAATAAACTAGGGGCAGAGAGGATAAGGAAGAGTAAAGGTCAGCAGAACAACACAGGTAGATCGAGGGGGAGAAAAAACTCAAACTCAAAAAAGCTCTAAGTGGATGGTGAAAAAGGTAGGAACAGCAATTCTAAGTACAGTTTTTAAAAGATAAACTAAACAACAGTTTTAAGTTGATGGGTTTTTCACACATTGAACAAACTGAGATGATCTGCTCTTAAACTCCCTCTGCTAGAGACAACAGTGTCAGAACTACAATACCCAAAGTGAACTAGATCATAGAGCCCAATTACTATAACAGATGAAAATCAGAAATTATTAAAGGAACATTTCAGGAAAATTAACCTGGCAACAGTGCATGAAATATATGGAGCTGAGAAGCAAGACTACTTACTATAACGGTACAGGTGGGAGATAATGAAAAAGCTGCCTAGTTTACAGTCATGATCAAGGACAGAAGGGGATATTTTGAAGAAAAAACTAAAGATATGAAATAACCCAGGTGACTTCTAAGGAACCAAACATCATTCTTCAATTCTAAATCTAGAAAAAGTGATGCAATAATAATACCACTGGCCTGGGAAAGTTGAAAAGCCCCCATTTTGTTTTAATTTTTAAAGCGATTAGTTTGAATAGGGACAATACATCTACAGAAAGAAAAGTTTACTAAGACTCTGTGCAAATGCTAAAAGGCAAATTTTAACTTAGTAGACTTTTAACTACGTGACAGTTTGCTTTTGATGATTATAAACTTCTATTACCATTACTTGTCAATTAGTATTTTCTCAGTACTCGCCACAAATAAAAAGGTAAAAAATGACTTATGAAAAACTCCTTGACAAAAGTTATTGAGCATAAGTCAAAAATAGCTTATGCCAATAAAGATACTAAATACAAGTTCTAAAGAGAATTAATTTTAAGAGGTGTTCACAAGCTGCCTTTAACTGGGTGTTAAAACAGAACCTCCACTAGTTCTATCATGGGAAAAGAGCTCCCTCTACTGGAAGTTAACAGAAATGAAACCACTTAAGTTAAATTGCATTTCTTAAAGATCTGGCATTAAGTACGGAAACAAAGAGGAGTTTCACATGTAGACAACAAATTGCAAACAGCTCTCTTTTGCTAAAAGGAAAAAGTTCTTATCAGTTATGAAGCACACTTCGGGTAACAGCATTCAAACATACATCCTATCCTGGTATGAAGAGACTGGCAAACAAAGCTAAAGAAAATCTACTAATAAAGTGAGCTACTCCTGTTTAACTGGGACAGCTACAGCCTAGATTCAATTCCTGCCTAAAACTATCAGACCCTGGCCTTGAGCCACAACCAGTAACAAATGGCTGAATACGAAAGTACTATGCCTGACACAAACATTAAAATTTAAAGGATACTTTGAACACTCACAACATGAAACACTATTAATTTTAAGACCTTTGAGAGTAAAATGGTACAGTCACACTCTGGAAAGTAGTTCCTCAAAAAATTAAACAGAAAATTAACATATGATCCAGCAATTCTACTTCTGGGTATACAGCCAAAAGAATTAAAAGGATTCAAACAGGTATCTGCACACCAATGTTTATAGCTAGATTATTCATAATAGCCAAAAGGCAGCACAACCAAGTATCCATTAACAGATGAATATATCAAAAACACGAAGACAAAATAGTGGTAAACAAGGGCTGGGAGAAGGGGAAATAATCAGTACAGTTTCAGTCTGGAATGATGACAAGTACTGGAGGTGAACAGTGGCAGCAGTTGCACAACAGTGTGAATGTACTTAATGCCCCCAAACAGTTCTAACTGTATACCTAAAACCGGTTAAAACGGTAAGTTTTATATGATGTATATGTTGCCACATACACACCCACCCACCCAAAGATATTTCAGTGATTCCTTGTCGGAGTCCACAAGCTTTTTTCACCACCTACATTAAACTGAGCTCCCTTCCGAAAAGGAAGACCTGTATTACCATTTCATAACACCAAAAGTTTTAAAGCACAGCACTCTCATCTGCCACTGAATCCTTACTATGGCTTACTCCTTATAATTTTAACCCTTGTTTCAATCCACCTATACAAATCACTGTATGTTTCTACCTGATGGCTCTGAGGTAAAGAATCCACGTGCACTGCAGGAGAACAAGGGTTCAATCCCTGGGTCAGGAAGATCCCCTGGAAAAAGAAATGGCAACCCACTCCAGTATTCTTGCCTGGGCCTGGAAAATCCCATGGACAGAGGCGCCTGGGGGACTACAGCCCATGAACTTAGTGACTGAAACCATGACAACGCAAACCACTGAACACACCACCTGGAGCAGTCTTCCTCTAGTGAACTTCCTCCATCTAGTAATAACATCAACAATTTTAACTGCTGTTTTAAGAGCAAATGAAGGGAGGGGCAGTATTTTTAAGTCACTTCATAAACTACCAGGGACAGGGGAAGGGTGAGGGAGAAGATTATACACTTGAAATACAGCTCACTTCAGCATGTTACCTCATGTGCAGTATCCCGATAAGCATGGCAGCCAAATTTGCACTGAGTCTTCCCATAATACAGCAGCGACTTAACCAAGAAAGCAAGTCAGCAGGCAGACTGGGTAGAAAATACACAAGCTGGACCAAAAGCTGCTAAGACTCTGCTGGGAGAACCACCACAGTGCCTTCTTGTGGATCTAGTGAGGTAGGAAGACAAGTTAAATTTTAAAAGATATACAAACAAGAATTAATAAAGCAGACTGATCATTTTCACTGTGCTATGCTGAATTCTAACAATTACATGGAAAAAAGTTTTATCAAAAAGCATATATGTATGGCTTAAGGTACTGCCTAGAGTAAAAGACTAAATACAATAATTATTTAAAGATAACATTTAACACTCAATTTCATAACATTCAAATGTGTTAATTGAAATAAAAACTGATGGAGTTAAAGGAATGAGAAACAAAGCAAAACAGTAAAAAAAAAAAACAAAAAAAAAAAACAAGCACTTCTGCCAAACAGGGACAATTATAATATCAATCTAATTTAACACCAAAGACTTATTTGAGTATACACACACGCCCCTTCAGTTCAGTTCAGTTGCTCAGTCGTGTCCGACTCTTTGCGACCCCATGAATCGCAGCACGCCAGGCCTCCCTGTCCATTACCAAATCCCGGAGTTCACTCAGACTTGCGTCCATCGAGTCAGTGATGACTCAGCCAGCCATCTCATCCTCTGTCGTCCCCTTCTTCTCCTGCCCCCAATCCCTCCCAGCATCAAAGTCTTTTCCAATGAGTCAACTCTTCGCATGAGGTGGCCAAAGTACACACGCCCCTACATATAAGCAATACTAAAAAATACAGATTTTATAATACCACACACAAAAAGAAGACACAAACCAATGTTCGTCACCTAATAGATGGATAAATATAAAGTGGTGTATCTTCAACAATGGAATGTTACTCAGCATTAAAAAGAAATACAGTACTCATATATGCTACAATGTGAATGAACCCTAAAAACAGTATGCTAAGTCAAAGAAGCCAGACCGAAAAGATCCACATTATACAATTTCATCTATAAGAAATGACCGAAATAGGCAAATACAAAGAGACAGAAATGGTAAGCAGTGGTTGCCAGGAGCTGAGGAAGGAAGAAATGAGGAAATAGGGATGGACTACTAATGGTAGTTTCTTTCTGAGGCGATAAAAATATTCTGGAATAAGATAATAGTGACCATTGCACAATCTTGGGATTATGGTAAAAATTAATGAATTACACAGTGTAAAATGACCAATTTTATGGTATATGAATTGTGTCCCAATAATAAATACTAATTATACATATGTGTATATGTCAGTATGTTTTTATTGATTTTTTGCTTAAAGAACGAAAAGGTTTCAGGGATGAATAAAAAATTAATATATGAAATACAAGATATTGATAATGATTAAATAAGTAAAATGTGCCATCAAAGTTTCAAAAGAATTTTGTAAAAACACCTGACCAGTTTTGAATTTGTGAGTTTCGTGGCTTAAAAGACAATTTAAGATTTGAAGAAACATCTACAACCTTTAATTTTCTAAAGCTATTGTATTAAGTCATACTATTGAAAATGAATTTACTGTTGATATTTTGTTCATTTTACCATGGTATAATTAATGTATAATTTGAAGGAAAAGTAAAACCTAAAGATCTCCCCTTTGAAACATCATTCCTAAGTTGGAACAGACAGATTACTACTTACATAGGTACACAAAACTCTTACCATAGATTCGTAGAGCAGTAACTTGTAAACTTTTGAGCAGCTCTTTATTTGCTCGGGCTGCAGCAGTATGGATAATGTCAATAAGCTGTGTTGAAAGTTCAGGGTTTCGGGAGCCGAGATGAGCAAGCTGCAAGTGGTAAACCAGCCAACCAACGTGATAACACTTTACTACGGTATCTAAGGCCATCAAAGACAAGGGAAATATACCACATTTATTTACACATTTGAGAGCCTATAAGATGGCTGGCATCATTTATTCAGCATAGCATTCTCTAAGGTTTACCCCACTGTATTTTAAAAGTTTATGTAATTTGGGGTACTATGTAAATTGTAATTTTATCTTAAAAGACACAGACTCTACTTAACTTCTTGTGAACTATTTACACTGATTTGTAATAATTATTTTACTACACTAAGTCATTGATGCACTCAGTATAGGGTGCCCCACATTAAGTGGCTTCAAACTTGTGTTATTTCAATTCTTTCCTATACTTGCTAACTCTCTAATGCCTCATCTCAGACACAGCAATCACTTTTGCTGTCCCCCAAGAGCTTAGTGATTTACACATGACCTTTGGAGTCTAACAGA
>NW_024072178.1:0-5810 GCF_014754425.2 Oryx dammah
CCTACCTAAGCAAAAGCATCTTAACTAGGTAAAGATTACTTCAATTTAAAGCCACTCTGTGATAACTATGCATTCCTATACTTTGAAAGCTTTATAACTAGTCTACTTCACAATACTGCAGCTAAAGTATTGATAGGGGACTTAAGGGAATAGCTAAACATAAAGCAGCTTCTCATTAAATGAAAATTATCTGGTTCCTGCTATGAGATCAGTTTCCAGTGATATCTTTAAAAACTCTCTTCAAGGTAAGACTAAGAAGGAATACAGGCATACAGCAAAAAAACAAAAGAAAGAAAAAGCTGAGAATAATCAGATCCAAAAAGCTAAGACTACAATTTTTTATCACAGAAATCTGAATAAATGTCAAGACAAAATTAGGAGTTTCTAATTTAACGAGAAACACATTTTTTTTTACCACTGAAATAACTGTCTTTATTAACATTCTTAAAAGTTGGGGAGTTAAAAATAATGGAAACATTCTTCTGAATCATTCCCACTTAAAGGACTTCTCTTTGCTTAAAGGGCTATGGAGGGAATGTCACAAGCTAAGAGGTTATAAAAAGTCAGAGATGCTCAATGGAAATGAGTACAAAATGGTGATTAGAAAACAAACCAACATCCTCTTGAACCCAGAGAAAACTGCGCCACCCAGTGGCTAAAAGGGGTAGCAAATCGATTTAAAATCTAGTTTGGACAAAAAACAAGCAATGTATCACATTGTCCTTAAAACTACCATGACCATATATACTGGACACACCAGAACACTCCTGAGAATAGAAGGGATGCTATTATCAATGATGCTTGGACAACAGCAGCAAACCAGACCTGCTCCTGGCAGCCTAGCTCACATGTTCACCCTGCTTCAAAACCGGGCTGAATTTCTCAGTAGCCGCTCCCTTCTCTGATATTTTTATCTAACGGTGTAGATTATGTTTCCACATCCATGTCTTATGTTCCCCCAAACCAGCTGTAAATAAACTAGGGGCAGAGAGGATAAGGAAGAGTAAAGGTCAGCAGAACAACACAGGTAGATCGAGGGGGAGAAAAAACTCAAACTCAAAAAAGCTCTAAGTGGATGGTGAAAAAGGTAGGAACAGCAATTCTAAGTACAGTTTTTAAAAGATAAACTAAACAACAGTTTTAAGTTGATGGGTTTTTCACACATTGAACAAACTGAGATGATCTGCTCTTAAACTCCCTCTGCTAGAGACAACAGGGTCAGAACTACAATACCCAAAGTGAACTAGATCATAGAGCCCAATTACTATAACAGATGAAAATCAGAAATTATTAAAGGAACATTTCAGGAAAATTAACCTGGCAACAGTGCATGAAATATATGGAGCTGAGAAGCAAGACTACTTACTATAACGGTACAGGTGGCAGATAATGAAAAAGCTGCCTAGTTTACAGTCATGATCAAGGACAGAAGGGGATATTTTGAAGAAAAAACTAAAGATATGAAATAACCCAGGTGACTTCTAAGGAACCAAACATCATTCTTCAATTCTAAATCTAGAAAAAGTGATGCAATAATAATACCACTGGCCTGGGAAAGTTGAAAAGCCCCCATTTTGTTTTAATTTTTAAAGAGATTAGTTTGAATAGGGACAATACATCTACAGAAAGAAAAGTTTACTAAGACTCTGTGCAAATGCTAAAAGGCAAAATTTAACTTAGTAGACTTTTAACTACATGACAGTTTGCTTTTGATGATTATAAACTTCTATTACCATTACCTGTAAACTAGTATTTTCTCAGTACTCGCCACAAATCAAAAGGTAAAAAAAGACTTATGAAAAAATCCTTGACAAAAGTTATTGAGCATAAGTCAAAAATAGCTTATGCCAATAAAGATACTAAATACAAGTTCTAAAGAGAATTAGTTTTAAGAGGTGTTCACAAGCTGCCTTTAACTGGGTGTTAAAACAGAACCTCCACTAGTTCTATCATGGGAAAAGAGCTCCCTCTACTGGAAGTTAACAGACATGAAACCACTTAAGTTAAATTGCATTTCTTAAAGATCTGGCATTAAGTACGGAAACAAAGAGGAGTTTCACATACAGACAACAAATTGCAAACAGCTCTCTTTTGCTAAAAGGAAAAAGTTGTTATCAGTTATGAAGCACACTTTGGGTGACAGCATTCAAACATATATCCTATTCTGGTATGAAGAGACTGGCAAACAAAGCTAAAGAAAATCTACTAATAAAGTGAGCTACTCCTGTTTAACTGGGACAGAGGATCTGCTCAAGAAGCCAGCTACAGCCTAGATTCAATTCCTGCCTAAAACTATCAGACCCTGGCCTTGAGCCACAACCAGTAACAAATGGCTGAATACGAAAGTACTATGCCTGACACAAACATTAAATTTTAAAGGATACTTTGAACACTCACAACATGAAACACTATTAATTTTAAGACCTTTGAGGGTAAAAGGGTACAGTCACACTCTGGAAAGTAGTTCCTCAAAAAATTAAACAGAAAATTAACATATGATCCAGCAATTCTACTTCTGGGTATACAGCCAAAAGAATTAAAAGGATTCAAACAGGTATCTGCACACCAATAGCTGCATTATTCATAATAGCCAAAAGGCAGCACAACCAAGTATCCATTAACAGATGAATATATCAAAAACACGAAGACAAAATAGTGGTAAACAAGGGCTGGGAGAAGGGGAAATAATCAGTACAGTTTCAGTCTGGAATGATGACAAGTACTGGAGGTGAACAGTGGCAGCAGTTGCACAACAGTGTGAATGTACTTAATGCCCCCAAACAGTTCTAACTGTATACCTAAAACCGGTTAAAACGGTAAGTTTTATGTGATGTATATGTTGCCACATACACACCCACCCACCCAAAGATATTTCAATGATTCCTTGTCGGAGTCCACAAGCTTTTTTCACCACCTACTTTAAACTGAGCTCCCTTCCGAAAAGGAAGACCTGTATTACAATTTCATGACACCAAAAGTTTTAAAGCAGAGCACTCTCATCTGCCACTGAATCCTTACTATGGCTTACTCCTTATAATTTTAACCCTTGTTTCAATCCACCTATACAAATCACTGTATGTTTCTACCTGATGGCTCTGAAGTAAAGAATCCACGTGCACTGCAGGAGAACAAGGGTTCAATCCCTGGGTCAGGAAGATCCCCTGGAAAAAGAAATGGCAACCCACTCCAGTATTCTTGCCTGGGCCTGGAAAATCCCATGGACAGAGGCGCCTGGGGGACTACAGCCCATGAACTTAGTGACTGAAACCATGACAATGCAAACCACTGAACACACCACCTGGAGCAGTCTTCCTCTAGTGAACTTCCTCCAGTGAACTTCCTCCATCTAGTAATAACATCAACAATTTTAACTGCTGTTTTAAGAGCAAATGAAGGGAGGGGCAGTATTTTTAAGTCAGTTCATAAACTACCAGGGACAGGGGAAGGGTGAGGAAGATTATACACTTGAAATACAGCTCACTTCAGCATGTTACCTCATGTGCAGTATCCCAATAAGCATGGCAGCCAAATTTGCACTGAGTCTTCCCATAATACAGCAGCGACTTAACCAAGAAAGCAAGTCAGCAGGCAGGCTGGGTAGAAAATACACAAGCTGGACCAAAAGCTGCTGAGACTCTGCTGGGAGAACCACCACAGTGCCTTCTTGTGGATCTAGTGAGGTAGGAAGACAAGTTAAATTTTAAAAGATATACAAACAAGAATTAATAAAGCAGACTGATCATTTTCACTGTGCTATGCTGAATTCTAACAATTACATGGAAAAAAGTTTTATCAAAAAGCATATATGTATGGCTTAAGGTACTGCCTAGAGTAAAAGACTAAATACAATAATTATTTAAAGATAACATTTAACACTCAATTTCATAACATTCAAATGTGTTAATTGAAATAAAAACTGATGGAGTTAAAGGAATGAGAAACAAAGCAAAACAGTAAAAAAAAAAAAAAAAAAAAACAAGCACTTCTGCCAAACAGGGACAATTATAATATCAATCTAATTTAACACCAAAGACTTATTTGAGTATACACACACGCCCCTTCAGTTCAGTTCAGTTGCTCAGTCGTGTCCGACTCTTTGCGACCCCATGAATCGCAGCACGCCAGGCCTCCCTGTCCATTACCAAATCCCGGAGTTCACTCAGACTTGCGTCCATCGAGTCAGTGATGACTCAGCCAGCCATCTCATCCTCTGTCGTCCCCTTCTTCTCCTGCCCCCAGTCCCTCCCAGCATCAAAGTCTTTTCCAATGAGTCAACTCTTCGCATGAGGTGGCCAAAGTACACACGCCCCTACATATAAGCAATACTAAAAAATACAGATTTTATAATACCACACACAAAAAGAAGACACAAACCAATGTTCGTCACCTAATAGATGGATAAATATAAAGTGGTGTATCTTCAACAATGGAATGTTACTCAGCATTAAAAAGAAATACAGTACTCATATATGCTACAATGTGAATGAACCCTAAAAACAGTATGCTAAGTCAAAGAAGCCAGACCGAAAAGATCCACATTATACAATTTCATCTATAAGAAATGACCGAAATAGGCAAATACAAAGAGACAGAAATGGTAAGCAGTGGTTGCCAGGAGCTGAGGAAGGAAGAAATGAGGAAATAGGGATGGACTACTAATGGTAGTTTCTTTCTGAGGCGATAAAAATATTCTGGAATAAGATAATAGTGACTATTGCACAATCTTGGGATTATGGTAAAAATTAATGAATTACACAGTGTAAAATGACCAATTTTATGGTATCTGAATTGTGTCCCAATAATAAATACTAATTATACATATGTGTATATGTCAGTATGTTTTTATTGATATTTTTGCTTAAAGAATGAAAAGGTTTCAGGGGTGAATGAAAAATTAACATATGAAATACAAGATATTGATAATGATTAAATAAGTAAAATGTGCCATCAAAGTTTCAAAAGAATTTTGTAAAAACACCTGATCAGTTTTGAATTTGTGAGTTTCGTGGCTTAAAAGACAATTTAAGATTTGAAGAAACATCTACAACCTTTAATTTTCTAAAGATATTGTATTAAGTAATACTATTGAAAACGAATTTACTGGTTGATATTTTGTTCATTTTACCATGGTATAATTAATGTATAATTTGAAGGAAAAGTAAAACCTAAAGATCTCCCCTTTGAAACATCATTCCTAAGTTGGAACAGACAGATTACTACTTACATAGGTACACAAAACTCTTACCATAGATTCGTAGAGCAGTAACTTGTAAACTTTTGAGCAGCTCTTTATTTGCTCGGGCTGCAGCAGTATGGATAATGTCAATAAGCTGTGTTGAAAGTTCAGGGTTTCGGGAGCCGAGATGAGCAAGCTGCAGTGCTAAACCAGCCAACCAACGTGGTAACACTTTACTACGGTATCTAAGGCCATCAAAGACAAGGGAAATATACCACGTTTATTTACACATTTGAGAGCCTATAAGATGGCTGGCATCATTTATTCAGCTATAGCATTCTCTAAGGTTTTACGCACTGTATTGGGGCACTATGTAAATTGTAGTTTTATCTTAAAGGACACAAACTCTTACTTCTTGTGAACTATTTACACTAATTTGTAATACTTATTTTACTATATTAAGTCATTGATGCACTTAGTATAGGGTGCCCCATATTAAGTGGCTTCAAACTTGCGCTGTTTCAGTTCTTTCCTATACTTGCTAACTCTCTAATGGCTCATCTCAGACACAGCAATCATTTTGCTGTCCCCCAAGAGCTTAGTGATTTACACATGACCTTTGGAGTCTAACAGA
>NW_024072179.1:0-3357 GCF_014754425.2 Oryx dammah
GTCTTGGAGGGGCTAAAGACAAAGTAAAGACCATTCACCAAGCCATGACTGAAAACCAGACCACAAAAGCAGTGGCTGCCTCTTCTCTGATCTGAATCACTTTGCTGCACACCTGAAACTAACACAATATTGTAAATCAACTGTACTTCAATTTAAAAATGGTTAAATAAATTGCTTTTTAAGTACATATGGTATATGGGACTCCCAGATGGCTCAATGGTAAAGAATCTCCCTGCCAATGCAAGATGATGTGGGTTCAATCCCTGGGTGGGAAAGATCCTCTGGAGAAGGGGGTAACCACTCCAGTATTCTTGCCTGAAAATCCCATGGACAGAGGAGTCTGGCAGGCTACAGGTCATGAGGTCACAAAAGAGTTGGCCATGACTTAGTGACTAAACAAGCAAACAAGCATATATAGTATATAATTATCTATATCTAATATGTTGTATTTATATATGTGTCAGTTTATGAACTTTAGTCTCAGGGCAACAGGGAGCCCCTGAAATGTTTCTAGTCTGGGAGTAGCCAGTTCATCTTTCTATTTTAGTTTACTCTCAGACTTCCCTAGTGGTACAGTGGATAGGACTCTCCCTTGCAGTGCGGGGACACCGGTTCAATTCCTGGCCCGGAAAGTGTCCACATACCCTAGGCAACTAAGGAACACGTGCCCCAGCTCCTGAAGCCCATGTGCCCTCAAGCCTGCGCTCTGGAGCAGGAGAGGCCGCCACACCGAGAGGTCTGTGCACAGTGACTAGAGCGCACCCCACCCTCTGCAACCAGAGCAAGCTCACACACAGCAACAAAGACCCAGTGCAACCATAAATAATTGTTTTAAATAGTTTACTCTCTTGCCTTGTAGAGAATTACTGGAAAATACCCAGACTGAGGGCAGGGAGAATATTTAAGGTCTCAGTGTTGGATGATCTGTTCTAGCAAAAGTAGAGGCAATGGGAACAGAAATTACAAGCCTTCTTAAAGAGAAAATTTTAGAGTAGAGAAAATGGAAGGCGTGATTGATGTCAAGCTCAAGTATGGGGAGGTTTAAGAACCAAAGAGTACGGTAAGGCTGTATGCCATGCCTTGGCTGTGAAACTGGGAAGCAGGTGTTTAGAGGGTGGGGAAGACAGTGAGTATAGTTTTAGACTCGGTGACCCTCCAAGACCTGAGACAGCTCAGCAGGATGTACCTAATGCAGGAGAGAGGGGCCAGAGATGCAGACAGCTGTCCACTGGATCTAGATAGTGATGAAGCCAGAGGCGGTGGGCTCAGCTATTATCCTGAAGCAGATGGTACTGAAAATGATCTGTGAATTTAGAATCAAATGAGGCTCCTTAGAGATACCATCCAAGCCAGAGATAAAACGCTTCCAGTATCACTTCTTCACTTACATCACATTTTCAGCCCAGAGACAAATATCTCTCCACCTCAATCATTGCAGTTTTTATTCAGTCTTACTTGCCCACCAATAGCACATCAGATACAATGGAGTCAATACATTTTTTAATTTTTCCAGAAATGAAATAAAGACACATCAAACCCTATATCCTGAAGAAACTGCCAGGATACTATCCAAATATTTTACACCATTTAACCAACACAGCACTGCAAGCACAGTGAGATATGACTGCTGACCACCCTGGACAGCTGCAGAGTGGAACACCTCCCATGGAGAGATCACACCTCTCACCGCTCCCAGGAGGCAAGCACTGGTCTGCAGCTTTGAAAGGTGTTGGGTAGGGGATAATATGTACAATATATACATATTGTACAATAGGAAAAATATGAAAATATGTACAAGTACATATTTCTAAAAGTCTACCTCTAATGTAACCTCATTGCTTTTATTACTGTTTTCAAAGATAACACTTGTATGTTAATAATGAAGAGACTTATAGCTTACAAAACTTTCCTCAGAGTATTCAAATGCATTTATTTGGAATCCTGAAATAGTTCTTTTCTAGTCCATTTTCTTCTTAATGAGCTTAATCAAGCTGCACTTCTTGAAGGCCAATAAAACTTTTTTTTTTAAGTAAAATACAGAGAAGCTCTCAAAACCTTTTATCTTTTAAGTCTCTTAAGAAATTTTTCATGTCAATGTAAACTTTTAAATAAAATACCATGGACTCATAAAAGTTATTTGAGTAAGTGTATATAATACTAGGGGAAACTGAAAACAAAAACCAATATACTAGAGTATATTGAAATAAAAGGATTAGTAGTAGTACTTTTATTGAGAGGTTTAAACTAAAAGAAAAACTGCAAAGCCTATACAGCATTCAAGAATCAAAGACATATTGTAGACAATGTATCTAAAAGGATTTACACACTGTATTTGTGCCAATATTAGAAAGACTCCATACACTGTAAATCCCTGGGTCATAATATTGTACAGCACAGCCTTCTCTTCTGGAGATTCCATAAAACAGGTCCACCACCCACCACACCCACATTTACTACCTTGGTGTTCAAAACACAAGGTCCTGAGTGCACATCAGATAGCAGCATTCCAACTCAAATCCCCTTTAGTAACATTCAACATTTGATCAAAACCATCAAGGTTTTACCACCAACCAACGCCCAAAGCATCTTTACTCCGTGGTATAAAGGATCCTCCAGCATAGGGATTTTCTTCCATTCTAGTGAAGTTCTAAATATACGAAGTATCATTACTAGAAAAAAAAGTTAACTCTTAAAACCACAACCCATATATGAATCGAAGGATTGGATGCGACTTGGAAGAAGCAGCTGGGAAGCAGAATTACATTCACTTTTGCAACCTGGGAAACCTAAGAGGGAGGAAATTATCACTGGGGACTTCTCTGGTGGTGCAGTGGGTAAGAATCTGCCTGCCAAGGTGGGGAACACGGGTTCAATCCCTGGTCTGGGAAGATTCCACATGACATGGAGCAACCATGCCTATGTGCCACAAATACTGAGCCTCAATTCTAGAGTCCGAGATCTGCAACTACTGAAGCCCACACGCCTAAAGCCTCTCCTCTGCAACCAGAAAGCCACCAGAATGAGAAGGCTGAGCATCGCAGTGAAGAGCAGCCCCCGCTCGCCACCACTAGAGAAAGACCACACAAAGCAACAAAGAACCAGCACAGCCATAAATAAGTAAATAAATAAACTAGTTAAAATTAAAAAAGAAATCTTTGCCCCATCTTACAGGAAATAGGTGGAACACTTAAAAAGGGAGGCCAATGGAAAGACTTCTCAGCCTGCACTCCTGCAGGGCTGCTACTGTGTGTAAAGAAACAATTTAAGTGTCACAGAATTCTTCACACATGCACTAGATCCCAGAGAACTACCATCAAGGACCATTCTGCCTGAAGTATAAAAAGAGACCGAAAGGAG
>NW_024072179.1:3367-5804 GCF_014754425.2 Oryx dammah
GTTGCTATTTCCTGTTTCCTCCTACAAGGGATCTTCCTGACTCAGGGATCGAATCTGTGTCTCCGGTGGCTCCTGCATTGCAGGCAGATTCTTTACCCACTGAGCCATCAAGGAAGCCTAAGTATACCTCAGTGAAAATGATTTTATTTCAACCACCCAAAAATGTTAGTATTCTTCCAGGCTAAATTCAACTATTTATTTACCAATAGGAGGCCTAGACACCAAAAAAAAAAAAGGTCAACTTGTATTCATAAAGGCCTCAGTATGCTCAGTGCCCATCTTACTGACTGGCAGAGAGCGAATGTGGCATAGGTATTCGATGGATAGAAGAGGATGATGAATGGATGGAATCAGGCAACCAGGCAAGGAGAAAAGAAAAGCAGAAAGAAGTGGAAAGGAAGCCCCAAAGACTCCCTAAATCCAAGAAGTATGTCTGATATGATACAGACAGAAGTACAGAGACATGGAGATGACTGCCAGTCACACCAGCTGGGGCAGACACAAAAGAGGAAATGGGAACTCAAGCAGCTTTTTCAGATACTAAGTAAAGAGAGACAATAGTGTGTTACAAGAGCGTAAACACTGCTAGACAAAGGCGCAAAGTAAGGAAAATGAAATGCACATTCATAGAACAGTAAGCTGATTAACTCGACTAAAGTAGAGAGTTTCTGAAGGAAACCATGGGAGGTAAAGGCTGCAAAGTGAGGCGGGTAAATACTGTGTCTCCTCCACCCACTCCCCGCTTTAAACATCAGTACCTCCTGCTAATCACACAATCATACCCCATCACGTGCTTTCCTTCTCCAAACCCCCAAGAAAACCAAAATTTCTGATAAAGTGACAAAAAGGGTTACAATCACAGAAAACGAAAAAGAGAGGGAAAAAAAAAACCTGATATATAAACAATTAAAAAAAAATAAACCCTTGACTAGAAATATTAATTTTCAACTAGCAACTCATTATATCCTTACCAGAGTTTGTATATGATTTCAGAGTGGTTTTGATTTCACTAATTTGGTTTGGACTTCTTTGAACCACGTAGCCATTAAGGCCATAAACTAGGACAGGAAAGTAAACAGCACCAACTGTCTGCCTTCTATGTGCCAGGCAGAGTTGTAGGGACTTGACAAACACTATTTCATGAAATCCTAATATTATTCATTTGGAATTATTTCTCCACTTTCATACATATCAGAAAAAGTTACTTAAGAGGGACCTAACTGTACATTGAGCTATGATGCAGATTTACCTGGAGTAACAGTAATTAGCAACTACTGTTGCCATCACCCAAGGTGTGTGTTCAGCACCTTTTTAACAGGACCAGAAGGAAATATGGCTGTAGATGCACCTGTTCAAGGTCAAATACACATGGCTTGTATCCAAATGCCTAAATGCATGAAAAGCCAGGCCAGTCATTAAAACCCATCACTGAAGCTACTGGGGTGCTTTACTTCAATCCAAACCACGACCTTAAAGGAACAATGAGAAAGTGTGTTTTAAGCCAAACTAAAATGACTTGAGAATAGTGTTCCCAGTCCCAGCTTACACTGCCGAATCATATTCAGAGATATGAGACCCAGTAAGGCAATCCACTCCAGTACTATTGCCTGGAAAATCCCATGGACAGAGGAGCTTGGTAGGCTACAGTCCATGGGGTTGCAAAGAGCCCGACACAACTGAGTGACTTCACTAAGGCAAGATACAGAGGAAAGGACCGCATTCTTGTAAAACTCTTCCCTGTTGTAGTAACACTGATGCATTATACACAAAAGGGGTGATTCCTGACCATCACACATTTATTGGACGATGACTGGACGTCTACACTCTGTCAAATACTACTGCTGGATATAAGACTGCACCCGGCCCTAAACATTCACAGTCTAATAACTTAACAAGCTGCATGAGAAAGTCTGTACTCCTAGAGTAGGTCCTTCTACTTTGATATAAAAATCAAGATAGCCTTTAGAAAAGCTACAGTGAGAGTCACACAATCTAAATTGTAAAGCCCAGGCCCTTAATTGACTAGCTAGTGCTCCAAAAGCTCACTGACACTCGGATTTTCCAGGCAAGAGTACTGGAGTGGGTCGCCATTGCCTTCTCCCATTTTATTTTATTCACATTAATAACAGATTTGATTTTCTAAGTACCGATCCTGGATGGGTCACTGACCAGCTTAATGCCCTGAAGCAAGTTCCTTCACATGCCTGACCCTGGTTTGCTCATTGGGAAAACACTGCCACAAGGATTAGAGATAATTATGCAATGCACCAACACAGAGCCTTGCATTTAGTAGAAGTGCAACAAATATAGCAAACATCATAATCACGGGATGTATAAACCAATAACAAACTGACCAGAAACATCAAATTAGAAGCAATGGAGGGTGGGGGGCAGGGACCAAAGATAGCTCTATGTATGAATCAATAGCTGACAGGAA
>NW_024072180.1:0-5801 GCF_014754425.2 Oryx dammah
CTGACCCAGGAATCGAACCTGTGTCTCCTGTGCCTCCTGTACTGCAGAAGGATTCTTTCTTTATCAGCTAGTTTCGGGGAAGCCCCTTAGTTCCCTGACCAGTGACCAAACCCGCGCTGCCTGCATTGCAAGGTGGGTTCTTAACCATCGACCACCAGGGCAGTGTCAGCAATATATCCTGGGCTTCCCTGGTGGCTCAGACTGTTGAGGCCTGATAGAAGCCATGATTAAAATAGGCCGGAGCTAGTATCCCGGAAACAGCTGAGACACTGCCCTGGCGGGACCAAAATCACCCCCGCCGGGGACGGGAGGACTCAGCCTATCAGCATGCTCCCCGTAGCCTGGTCTGAGCCAATCGGGACGAGGATAGAAATCTCCTAAGAACGCCCGCGCGCACAAAAATCTAGCCAATTAGTAGATGCCAAAAAACCCTTGTAACCAATCCATCCTTGCCAACTCCCTGTCTTTGTCCTAAATCTATAAATACTACTGAAATCGAGGGCTCGGGGCTCTGGCTCCACTCCACTGAGTTGGATGTGGCTGGGGCCCTAGCTCGAGCTAGCAATAAATTCCCTTTTTGCGTTTGCATTGCCGTGGATGTCTTGTTCCCTCAGTTTTGGGGATTTGGACCTTGGGCATAACACAGACGATAAAGAATCTGCCTGCAATGTGGGAGACCTGGGTTCAATCCCTGGGTTGGGAAGATCCCCTGGAAGAGGGAATGGAGGATTCTGTCTTTACCTGCTAGCCATCAGGAAGCCCCTTAGTTTCCTGACCAGTGACCAAACCTGCTTCCCCTGCATTGCAAGGCAGGTTCTTAACCATCGACCACCAGGGAAGTCCCAACAATGTATACTATATGAGGCCATTTTTAAGGGCCTCACTGGCAGCTTAGATGGTAAAGAGTCTGCTTGCAATGCGGGAGACCTGGGTTCGATGTCTGCATCAGGCAGATCCTCTGGAGAAGGGAATGGCTACCTACTCCAGTACGCGGGGGGCTTCCCTGGTGGCTCAGATGGTAAAGAATCTGCCTGCAATGTGGGAGACCTGGGTTTCATCCCTGGCTCAGGAAGAGCCACTGGAGAAGGGGATGGCAACCTCACTCCAGTATTCTTGCCTGGAGAATTTACAAAATTAAAAAACAGGCATGCATAAATAGATGATAAGAGTATACAAAACAGCTGGGGGTATGAGAAAAAGAATGGGAGACTTTTGGGGTGGTCATTTTTATTTAACTCAGGTACTTACAATTTATAGAACTATTTTCCTGAATAATACCACATAACTGGCATAATCAGGAGGGTGGGAAGCGAGGAAGCCACTGGACTACTCTGTTTCTGCTGAGACCATCACAGATTTTGGCTGCGAGACCACATTGACTCCTTCTCCATCTATACAGTCAAAGTAGATGCCTCATGCCTTGCCTTTTGATACCCACAAAGCTAGGAACTGTACCCTGGGACCTCTATTATCACTGCTGCAAAAGAAGTGAAATTTTATAAGCCCACGCTCACTAACAGAAACCAGAAACCACAGAAGAAGCACGGACTACACCTTGCTTCTCCTTCCAAGTCTCATGGGTGTTTCTTATCTGCTTGGCAGAGGCTTCTATTCATGGAATCCCGGTGGTCAGGGCAAGAGTTCAGGAAAGGTGGACTTGGCTTGCAACCTCTATCAAGCTTTACCTGGTCTAATTGGGTTTGGGATGGAATCAGGTGAGCTAATGTATGACACTTGCCACAGGATGTAAAACTGAAGGTGGAGATGCCAGTTAGGAGGCTATTGTACTACGCCACCTGAGAGATGATGGTGTCTTGGATCAGAGTGAGAAAAGCCAAGGTGTTAGGAAGTGGTTGGATTTACATTTTACTCAGAAAACAGGACTCGCACATACATTACGGCAGGGTTGAGGGAAAGATATAAAAGTCTGAAGATTAATATTTCCTTTCAGTCCTGTCCTAGACATCATTTTCTTTGCAAACCCAAAAGCCCGGTTTAGGAGCCCCTCTGATGTATATCACCATATCATGTGTTTTGGAATTCCTTGTTTCATCATCTATATTTCTACTACACTGTCATTTCCCCAGGAGCCAAATGTATGTGTGGCTATGTGTGGCACATTGCATGGTATATGGTGCTCTCTCAATAAATACTGTTATACTGATGAATGAAGGAATACTGGATCACTATGAGTTCATCAGCTCAGTGATGGTAAATTTCTCTGGATTCAGGGACCCTATGACACCTTGCTTATTTCCAGTGTTAGCTATACTCCTATGTATACTTTTTGCTACAAATGTATGAACCTATAATCAATAGAAGAATTGTTGCATGTTTTTAAACTTCATATATGCATGGTATCCTGATTCCTTTATCCTTTTGGAAGTAGGTTTTTATCCATTTGCCACTTCCACCCCTGAATTTTCGCCCCTTGTTATAAGCTGAATTTTGTCCCCCTGAAAAGGTATGTTGAAATTTTTTTATCCCTTGAACCTGTAAATGTGACCTTATTTGGAAGTAGGGTATTTGAAAGTATAATAGAGTTAAGACGAGGTCATACTGGATTAGGGTGGGCCCTTAATTCAGTATGACTGGTATTCTTATGAGAAGAGAAAAGGACACAGAAAGAGACAGGGAAAAATGCTTTGTGACGATGGAGATTGGAATCACGTATTCACAAGGCAAGTGATGCCAACGATTGACAGCAACCACCAGAAATTAGGAGAGAGGCGTGAAACAAGATTCTCCCTCAGAGCCTCTGGAAGGGACCACCCTTGCCGATACCTTGACCTCAGACTTCTGGTCTCCAGAACTGTGAGATAATGTATTTCTGTTGTTTTAAGCCATCTGGTTTGTGGCAATTTGTTATGGTAACCTTAGGGCACTAACACACCCCTCTTTGTGTCTCAAGCTCCTGAGAATTCTAGTGTCTTCCTAAGTCCAGATCTTACAACCTTGTTTCGTTTACCTGCAACAGTACCAAGTCAGTGAATTAAGGATGAGCCTGCAGTGGGTGTAGTAAACCTTTCCCCCACTGCTCTAAAGCACTGGTTCTGAAACTCCAGTGTGCTTCAGTAGCACCTGGAGGGCTGTAAAACCCTGATGGCTAGCAACCTACCCTCAGAATTTCCAACTCAGTAGGTCTGGAGCAGGGTCTGAGAATGTGCATTGCAAACAAGTTCCCAGCTGATGCTGATGCTGCTGTTCCAGGCAAGCTAGGTCATCCATCAGTTTCCTTCAATAAAATATAGTAGAGGCTAGGGCACCATCACACCGATTATTTACCTTATATTTTAATGTATTTGGGGCTACAATACAAGGATTTAAAACAGGCTTGACAAATAGCTGAAAGAAATCCCTTTCAGTGACAGTAAGGTGGGCCAAAATCCATAGAACAATGATAGATTTGAGTCAGTGTTATTTATGTGGAAAAAAAAACAAACAAACACTACAGCTTATTACTTCCAAACAAGCTTTTATTTCCAATGTGAACAATACTATCAAATTATCTATTAAAAGGTAAGAGTAAAGTCAGATGTCAGTAGTTAATATCACTTTGGGGCGTTGAAACTTTGAAACAAAATTAGTATTTTAGGCTAATGAAAACAAGAATATCCATGAAGATCAAATGCAGCTTTTCTTTTGCTGTCTGCTTCTTTCCATGCCTTCCCACTGTAGGATGAATAAGAGCCAATTAACAATTGTACCCCAATAACGTGCACCAGTGTCTTTCTAAATATGAGTCAACACTATGTACATCTCTTTTCTCAATGAGGAGAAAACAAACTGCTTTCTTCTTGGAACCCAGACCCTTGGTGATCCGGGTGCACATCATTTCATCACACCAACCTTATCTCCCTCTTGCCCATCACTATAAATGCTTGTTTGTTTGTTGCTGTTGTTCTCTTGAAAGGCCACTCTGTGACTGACAACCAATAATATTACTATGACTGATTTTCTTTCCTTTTGAATAAAAAATCTAAATTCAACTAATAGTTGTGAATTCCTCCTGAAATGCAGTTCTCTTGAAACCCTTAACGTCTTACTACTGTGTAAGGAATCACTTTCTCAAAGTCACTGTCAGTACAAGAGACTACAATTCTGTGGCCAGGCGATGATGATACAGCTAATGCACGACCTGGTCACTTTAGCTGCTGCTTCTGGTGAAGATTCTCTAAAGAAGCACTGGTCTCTATTTCCAGGTCTGATAAATTCCTCATCTGTAGGAGTCTGAAAGCAACAGGACAAAGGACTCGTGGATATAAATGAAATACATTTCGGATCATACTGCCTCCTGCATTATCTAGAATATATTATTAACAATAAGCTGTTTTTCCAAAATTAAATTTCAATAATTTTCCTATTTACTTTACAGAAGAAAAATTAAAAATGTAAAGCTGTTAGTAATAGGTATGTGTCAGGAATGGTTACGTCATACTAAAGCCTATACAATGTTACCTGTATTATCCAGAGCTGCCTTTTGCTGAGACTACATCCGTTTCGAGTCCTTTCCAGGTTTGTCATTTCCATCCTCTTCCTCTTCATCAGAGTTTTCATACTGATCCTCACCCTCATCATTAGGGCAGAATGATGCAGACTCTGGGGTCAAAAGTTGGCGGGAAAAATATCCCAACTTAAAATCAGCAGCAGAGTCTAGGCCTGAGAGAAGAGAAATAGGTTTAAAGAAAGAAAAAACAAATAATAGCTGGACATGTTTCTACTGATTGATACATTTCCAGCCCCACCCCACCCCCCCATTTCTGCTGCCTGACAATTTTCACAAACGTTTTTCCCCCCTTTCCAGTAGATCTCACACACTATGCTTCTGATTATTTCTGGCCCCTTTGGAGAAGGGATCCGAATCATTTGATACTGATACCATTTTGCATGTGTCTGTCAGAATCTCAATGGAAAGTGTTGGTTCGATTTAAAGACAAATTCTATGGGGAAGCTCAGGGATTCCTCAACTGCTGAAAAGTGCCCCTGTGCCATGTCATTATTTCCTCAGACCCTCCTACCGAGAATCTTCACATTTTTTAAAGCTGTCGACCAAAAGGGAGGGATGCCATTTGTTTGCCCCTAGGGCTACAGTGACGATGCCACTGGGGTCGCTAATAGTCGGACACGACTGAGCGACTTCAGTTTCACTTTTCACTTTCATGCATTGGAGAAGGACATGGCAACCCACTCCAGTGTTCCTGCCTGGAGAATCCCAGGGACGGGGGAGCCTGGTGGGCTGCCGTCTATGGGGTCGCACAGAGTCGGACACGACCGAAGCGACTTAGCAGCAGCAGCAGCAGCAGGTGGGTAGAAGGCAGCATGCTTTTTCTTGAGACCAGAAAGATCTATAGAATTGGGCTTCCACTTGTACTGCCTTCCAATTGTGCCTGGAGGTTTCTGAGAGCTCTGACCCGCTGCTTAACCGCTAGAGACCTGTCTTTGAGCTGGATGGCTCACAGGGGCCGCAAGGGCCTGAAGGCTCAGCCACCACTTGCCCGCCTCGGCCCCTCCGGGACCACAGGCCTCAGCCTCCCAGTCTCAGAGGCAGCAGGCAGGACCTCGCTCGCCCGGAACTCAGCCTCCAACGCCGGTTCCTCTGCCTTCTAGGATGCAAGCCCCTCCACAGGATCCCGCAGCTCCCAGGGTGGAGCGCCCTCTACCGGGTACTCACCCTGCAAGACTTTGCCTCCCTCTCCCAGGTCTTCCTGCTCCTGAGGAGGCACCGGACCTTCTCCAGGGTCTGAGGGTGCTTGGGAGTGGCCCCAGGCCATCAGGCGGTCAGCGTGAGGCCGGAACAGGAC
>NW_024072181.1:0-5796 GCF_014754425.2 Oryx dammah
ATGGGGAAGGCACTGCTTTATGATAAGTGGCAGAAATGGCATTTCTGTTGTTCCTTTCATAGCAATTATTTCACTAATAATTATTTATAATTTTATTATTTCATTACAGGCATGCCTTGTTTTATTGTGCTTCACTTTATGGCACTTTGCCCATACTATATTTTTACAAATGGATGCTTTGTCGCAATCCTGCATAGAGCAAATCTGTCACCCATTTTTCCAGTGGCATTTGCTCCCTTCATGTCTCCCTTCATGTCTCTGTGTCATATTTCGGTAATTCTCATAATATTTCAAACTATTTTGTTTTATTATATTTCTTAGTGTGATCTTTGATATTACTAATGTAAAAAGATTAAGACTCGCTAGAAGCTCAGATGACGGTTAGTAATTTTTTAGCAATAAAGTGTTTTTAATTAACATATGTACTGTACTTTTTTAGACATAATGCTATTGCACACTCAATGAACTGCAGTAAAGTGTAAACTTTTATATGCCTGGGAAACCCAAAAAGTTATGTGACTTGCTTTGTTGTGGTATTTGTTTTATCACGGCAGTCTGGAACTGAACCCACAATGTCTTTGAGCCATGCTTGTATGTAGCCCTGCCATAGACTCTAAACTTGAGCCCATAATTGTTATTTTTAACCCCATTATGCATATTGCCTGATATCTGGTAGGAACTGAGTGGTAGAACTTACAGAATTAAGTTATAAAATTAAGGAATTAGGCAGGTGAAAATAGCTGACTCATAGTATGTGCTATATTTATGGAGCATATACTCTTTACTAAGTACTTTCTGATACCCGATGTTAGTTAATAATATTAGTAACATCAAGTCCACTCTCTTCAGGTTCTTTTGGTAATCCTGGGCTGAGTTTCAAGACAGAATCAATGGGAATATGTAGGGTGAGTAAAACAATTGATTTTCATAATTTAGGGGTATGGAGATACAGACACTATTTTCTAAATACTGATATAATTTTTCTTAGTCCAAATAAAGAGAATAAAGCTGATTTATCCTTCCGGAAGTCCCATGTAGAGATCAGGATCTACCTGGGGCCTCCCAGGTGGCTCGCTTGGAAAGAATCCACCTACAAATGCAGGAGATGCAGGTTCAATCCCTGGGTCGGGAAGATTCCCTGGAAGAGGAAATGGCAACCCATTCTAGTATTCTTGCCTGGGATATTCCATGGACAGAGGAGCCTGGTGGGCTACCATTCATATGGTCTCAAAGAGTCGGACACAACTTCACTATTAATAACAACAACACTGATGAAAGGCAAATAATAATAGCTCATATTCTCAGGCCCAGCATTCAGACTAAAAGGTTTTGTATAAATATTAGAATCTACCTATCACTTCTTCATCCATACTTCTCCATATCTTAAAGAAAAATAATGACATTTCCTTCAGTGAGTTTTGGAAGTTTAATAGATAAAATACATAGCAAGTACCCAGTATAGTATCTGAAATCAAACAGATACCTTAAAAACATTGATTTCCTTCCCCTTCTCCATCTGATAGTGAGTAGCATAGATTTCACCAGCATGTCTGCCAACAGCAGTGCAAATGAATTGTATCTTCACCTTGAATACAGATGTGCATGTAGGGGTTGCTAAATGTGGTGATGCTGTCAGTTTATCCAGCAAACCATTGGTCAAGGAAGTGATAATATTTAAGCTGAAATTTAAAGGATGAGCAAGAGCCAGGAGAACAGGAGAGGGAAGTGAGTTTGGAGGCAATGCCTTGGTGTGGCGAGGGACCAAAGCCATGATCAGGTGAGAAGAATCTGGAGACTGGACAGTGGAAGTTGGAGAAGCCAGCAAGGGCCAAGTTCAGGCAGCACCTTGGAGGCCATGCCTGGGGTTGTGGATTTTGTTTTAAGAGGAAAGAGAGGTCATGACAGGTTTTAAGCAAGAGAATGATAGGTGATTTTCTGAGAGCTTAGCAGGTATTGGATATAATAATTTTCACAACACTCTTATGAATTGGATACAGTTGAGCAGACAGAGGCCTAGGAAGATTAAGTCACTTGCTTAAGAACACATTTACCCTCAGACTAGCGTGTTCCAACACCTTAATCTTAACCATGGCGTGAATCCACTGTTCAGGGTACATCGTACACTCTATGTGATGAAGTTCTCTAGTCTCCCATCTGGTCTGATTCCATCCATTGCTTTCAGTTCTGCATGTTCACCAATAACTTTATCTTTCTTCTTGTATTTATCTGTATGGTCATGTATTTATCTGTATGGTCTCTGTTCCCTTTCTAGAATGAAAGCAGAGACTTTATTGGATTCATTGTTTTACCATCTGTGATTTGTAAAGAGCCAGGTACATGATAAGATGCTCAGTTGCTACTTTGCGATGTGTGAAAATACCTGGGATATAGCAGACAACTACAGCCAAAGTTCTAGAATATTCCCTGGGTGCCTGATGTCTGCAAGGCACTTGCTGAGCACTTTTGCATGCACTGATTTCATATTTACCCTCTCCACAACCTCGATAGGAAGAGGCCCTTGTTTCTCTTCTAGGCTTTCCATAAAAAGATAAGGATATTCCCGAAACAATGGGCTGTGAGAGCAGTTGTGTACGGAGGGGCAGGAAGGGGCCATGTCTCTGGTGTGCTTATAAGTGACCATTCCTGAGGTCTGAGCCACTTCTTCCCTCCAGGTGGCCACTGAGAAAAGCACTATCTCTTTAAAATAACTCACACCATTAAGACACTAATAATAAATCAGAGTTATGTGATTTTTCCTAAAAAGATTCAATCCAGGATCCTTCCCCAGAAATCCAGTTCCTGCCACAATGGGCATCCTGTTTACTGTAGATGTGAAATTGTCCTAACTGGGAAGTGTCTGAATAGAGTTAAAGGGCAAAGATACACACGGGTGTAATGCCTGGAATTTTCCTTCTTCGTTAAATGCCCTATACATACATGTACTTCTCAAAAACACTGCCTAGATTCAATCTTTTTTTTTTTTTTATCATTGTGGTAAAATATGTGTAACATAAAATTTATCATTTTAACCATTTTGAAATGTGTAGCTCAGTGGCATTAAGGACATTCACAATGTTGTGTAGACATTAATATGTGGTGTGTGTGATCAGTCGTGCCCAAATCTTTGTGACCCTTTGGACTGTAACCCACCAGGTGCCTCTGTCCATGGGATTTTCCAGGCAAGAGTACTGGAGTGGGTTGCCATTTCTTCCTCCAGATATCTTCCAGACCCAGGGGTTGAACCCCTGTCTCTTGCATTGCAGGTGAGTTCTTTACCCCTGAGCCACCTGGGAAGCCCCTGTGTAAACCACGTCCACCATCCATTTCTAGAAACTTTTCATCTTCCCAAACTGAAGCTCTGTACTCATTAAACATAGCAATCTATTCTCCTTATTCCTAGCCCCTTACACCCACTGTCTTTTCTGTCTCCAAATTTGACTACTCTCTGTACCTCATATAGGTGGAATTATAAGGCATTTGCCCTTTGTGTTTGACTTATTTCACTTTGCATAGCATCTTCAAGGTTTATCTAGCCATAACATGAGCCAGGATTTCATTCCTTTTTAAGGCTGAATAACTTCCTATTGCCTGAATAGACCCTGTTTTATTCATTCATTCCTCCACTGATGGACACTTGGGTTGCTTCTACCTTTTGACTATTGTGAGTAATGTCATTATAAACATGAGTGAATGAATATCTGTTCAGACCTTGGATTCAGTTCTTTTGAATATGCACCTAGGGGTGGGATTCTTGGATCATATGGTAATTCTATATTGAATTGCTTGAGGAACTGTCATCCTATTTTCCAATCAATCTTTTATTAAGATTTTCTTAAGTAACCTTTAAAAATCTGGATTAAAAGACTGGTTTTAAGAAATGTTACAAGAAGAGCTGGTCTTCCATTTGGTTTCAAGATTCCAACTTAGTCAGTACTTTCCAGGCTGCCCTAAAGACCGCTTTATCATTAAACAAGGGACAGGTACGCCGTATTTTTTCCTGTGTTTTTGTTCCCCACATGAGTCAGTGGAGGAAGCCAGGGGCTAAGGGAGCAATGCCAAGCTTTTTGTGTTTCTTCCTTCGCTGTTCCCCTAAGTTCGCCACCTCAAAGTCATCCCAGCGGAGCCAGTGAACCAAGCATTCAGGCTATTTCCTCATGACCCATCTGTGACCTCCTGAACCTCTGAATGGACATTACCAGACTCTGCTGGACCAAGACAGAAAGCCAGACTCACACAATAACACTAACTCAGCTCCTGAATCAGAAGTTAGAGGCAGCTCTGAGTCCTATTCTGTGCTCCTAGCCCGTTTAACGCGATTGTGGCCAAGCCACTGAACTCACTCTTAAGAGTGAATTAGGCCTTTCTTATTTTAGGTCTTTTTCTATCAATAGATTCCCCAGAACAAATAAAACCTTACTTAGAATCTCAATACATGGCACAGATAATAATAAAGGTGCTAAAGGAAAAGTGTTTCTCTACTCACAATACTGCTGACACAAAATGTGTGGGTTTTTTCCCCCTCACACCAACCACCAGTTCCCCAACTCTGGACACCAGCAGGATGTCCTACAATAAAATTCAGTTCCCTCAGGATCTACCTGGAGTTAGCACAGACTCCACAACTTAAGAACTCAGTCTCACAAGACTGCCCTCTCTTCAGATACCAGTCACAAGTCTAGGTTGCCACCTGTCCTGAACAACTGGATATAAAGTGAGAGTTTCCAGCTCATTCTTTGGGTTTGACAATTTGCTAAAATAGAGAGCTCAGGGAAGCACTTAATTTTATCCTTTATTATAAAGGATACCAGTGAATAGCTGGATGAGGCAGTACAGGGGATGAGTTCTGCGCAGGGCCTCCATCACAGGACTTCTGTCCCTGTAGAGGTGGGGCACGCCACCTTCCTGGACATGGGTGTGTTCACCCCTTCAGATGCTCTCTGAAGCCTGTGCGTGTGTGCATGCTCAGTTGCTTCAGTAGTTGTCCAACTCTTTGTGACCCCATGAACTGTAGCCCTCCAGGATCCTCTGTCCATGGGATTCTCCAGACGAGAATATTAGAGTAGGTTGCCGTGTCCTCCTCCAGGGGATCTTCCCGACCCAGGGATCAAACCCACATCTCCCGCATCTCCTGCACTGCAGGCAGATTCTTTACCACTGAGCCACGGGGGAAGTCCCTTGAAGTGTGTAGTTTAGGGACTTTTTTAATGAAAGCATCATTATATAAGCATGATTGATTGTTAACTCAATCTCTGACCCCACTCCCCTCCTCAGAGGTTGGGGGTGGGTAGGTGGAGCTAAGAGTTCCAAGCTTCCAGTCATGACTTAATCTTTCTGGTGACCAGCCCCTAACCTGAACCCAACTAGGAGCCCACCAAAAGTCTCCGCATTAGAACAAAATAAGCTCCCATAACCCAGGAAACTTTAGGAGATTGAGGAGCTCTGTGTAAGAATTTATCACTCCCATCATCATTCAGGAACTTACAAGGGTTTTAGGAGCCCTGTATCAGGAACTAGAGCAGAGGCCAAATATATATTTATTATGTCATAGATGATTTGCCTAAAGAAGAGATGGAGGGTAAGAAATTCATCTACTCATTGGCGCTCATGTTCCTTATTCCCCCTAGAGATTTTTGAATCTCCATTGTGGCAACCTAGTGCCCAGTGGAACCTAGTTTGGGTACCACTGAAGTAGATAACTTGATATTGATATCCAGCTGCAATATGCAATCAATGAAGCTCTTCAAGGCCGCAATATGGAAGCTCTCCTAATTATGAACCAGTTTCCTAAATGCATTT
>NW_024072182.1:0-5794 GCF_014754425.2 Oryx dammah
AGGAAGCAACAGTTAGAACTGGACATGGAACAACAGACTGGTTCCAAATAGGAAAAGGAGTGCGTCAAGGCTGTTTATTGTCACCCTGCTTATTTAACTTATATGCAGAGTACATCATGAGAAATCCTGGACTGGAAGAAGCACAAGCTGGAATCAAGATTGCCAGAAGAAATATCAATCACCTCAGATATGCAGATGACACCACCCTTATGGCAGAAAGTGAAGAGGAGCAAAAAGCCTCTTGATGAAAGTGAAAGAGGAGAGGGAAAAAGTTGGCTTAAAGCTCAACATTCAGAAAACGAAGTCATGGCATCCAGTCCCATCATTTCATGGGAAATAGATGGGGAAACAGTGTCAGACTTTATTTTGGGGGGCTCGAAAATCACTGCAGATGGTCACTGTAGCCATGAAATTAAAAGACGCTTACTCCCTGGAAGAAAAGTTATGACCAACCCAGATAGTATATTCAAAAGCAGAGACATTACTTTGCCGACTAAGGTCCGTCTAGTCAAGGCTATGGTTTTTCCTGTGGTCATGTATGGATGTGAGAGTTGGACTGTGAAGAAGGCTGAGCGCCGAAGAATTGATGCTTTTGAACTGTGGTGTTGGAGAAGACTCTTGAGAGTCCCTTGGACTGCAAGGAGATCCAACCAGTCCATTCTGAAGGAGATCAACCCTGGGATTTCTTTGGAAGGAATGTTGCTAAAGCTGAAACTCCAGTACTTTGGCCACCTCATGCGAAGAGTTGACTCATTGGAAAAGACTCTGATGCTGGAGAGATGGGGGCAGGAGGAGAAGGGGACGACCGAGGATGAGATGGCTGGATGGCATCACGGACTTGATGGACTGCGTGAACTCCGGGAGATGGTGATGGACAGGGAGGCCTGGCTTGCTGCGATTCGTGGGGTCGCAAAGAGTCGGACATGACTGAGTGAGTGAACTGAACTGAACTGAGCTTCACTGACTGTAGTGCTTCCTAAGACCCACTTACTTCACACTCCAGGATGTCTGGCTCTGGGTGAGTGACCACACCATTGTGGTTATCTGGGTCATTAAGATGGGGTTTTTTTTACAGTTCTTCTGTGTATTCTTTCCATTTCTTCTTTATCTCCTCTGCTTCTATTAGGTCTTTACCGTTTCCTTTATTGTCCCCATTCTTGGATGAAATGTTCTTTTGATAGTTCCAATTGTCTTGATGAGATCTCTATTCTTTCCCCTTCTGTTGTTTTCCTCTATATCTTTACATTTTTCATTGAAGAAGGCCTTCTTATCTCTAGTTTCTGTTCTCTGAAACTCTGCATTTAGTTGGGTATACCTTTCCCTTTCTCTCTTGCTTTTTGCTTCTCTTCTTTTTCCAGCCATTTGGAAAGCCTCCTTAGACAACTGCTTTGCCTTCTTGCTTTTCCTTTTCTTTGGGTGGTTTTGTTCACTGCCTCCTGTACAGTACTATGGAACTCTGCCCATAGTTGTTCAGGCTCTCTGTTTACTAGATCTAAGTCCTCGAATCTATTAGTCACCTCCACTCTCTATTCATACAGGATTGATTTAAATCATACCTGGCTGGCCTAGTGGTTTTCCACACTTTTTTCAGTTTAAGCCTGAATTTTGCTATGAGAAGCTGGTAATCTGGGCCACAGTCAGCTCCAGGTCCTGTTTTTGCTGACTGTATGCAGCTTCTCCATCTTCCACTACAAAGAATGTAATCAATCTGATTTCAGTATTGACCATTTGGTGATGTCCATGTGTAAAGTCATCTTTTGTGTTGTTAAAATTTAAAAAAAAAAAATGGTGCTTGCGATGGCCAGTGTGATCTTCTGGCAGAATTCTGTTAGCCTTTGCGTTGCTTGATTTCGTATCCAAGGCCAAACTTGCCTGTTACTCTGGGTACCTCTTGACTTCTCACCTTTACATTCCAATCCCCTGTGATGAATGGGACATCTTTTGGTGCTGGTTCTAGGAGGGCCCCTCAGTCTTCACAGAACTGATCAACTTCAGCTTCTTCAGCATCAGTGGTTAGGGCATAGGCTTGAATTACTGAGATGTTGAATGGTTTGCCTTAGAAACAAACTGAGGTAATTCTGTCATTTTTGAGGTTGTACTCAGTACTGCATTTTGTACTCTTGTTGATTATGAGGGATGGTTCATTTCTTCCTTGGGATTCTTGCCCACAGTAGTAGATATAATGATCAATGAATTAAATCACCCATTCCTGTAAACTTCAATTCACTAATTCCTTAGATGTCAATGTTTACTCTTGCCATCTCCTGCTTGACCATATCCAATTTACCTTGATTCATGAACCTAACAATTTCAGTTTCTATGCAATGCTTTTTACAGCATCGGACTTTACTTTCATCACCAGATCCACAATTGAGTGTCATTTCCACTTTGGCCCAGCCTCTTCATTCTTTCTGGAACTATCCTATCCTTGTCCTATTAAATGTCTTATTAAGTATTTATCAATTACAAAAATCCTTCAAGTTACCAACTTTTAGCTTCTTAAATTATCTTATTTCCTGTAAGTAGTTACACAAATGTCCACACTTGTCTTTGTTTCTTCCTGTTGCTTAATTTGTTTTAAATTTGCTTGTCTTTTGTTCTTGTTGTTTTTTAGTCACTAAGTAATGTTCAGCTCTTTGCAATCCAATGAACTGAAGCATACCAGGCTTCCCTGTCCTTCATTATATCCTTGAGTTTCCCCAGACTCATGTCCATTGATTTGGTGATGCCACCCAACCATCTCATTCTCTGTCACCCACTTCTCCACCTGCCCTCAATCTTTCCCAGCATTGGGTCTTTTCCAGTGGTCAGCTCTTCCCATGAAGTGGCCAAAGTATTGGAGCTTCAGCTTCAGAGTCAGTCCTTCCAATGAATACTCAGGACTGATTTCCTTTAGGAGTGACTAGTTTGATATCCTTAGAGTCAAAGGACTCTCAAGAGTCTTCTCCAGCACCACAGTTCAAAAGTATAAATTCTTCTGCACTCAGCCTTCTTTATGATCCAACTCTCACCCCCATTCATGCCTACTGGAAAAACCATAGATTTGACTATATGTACCTTTGCTGGCAAAGTCACGTCTCTTCTTTTTAATACACTGTCTTGGTTGGTCATAGCTTTTCTTCCCAGGAGCAAGCATGTTTTAATTTCGTGGCTGCAGTAACCATCCACAGTGATTTTGGAACCCAACAATATAAAATCTTCCACTCTTTACAATTTTTCCCCATCTATTTGCCATGAAGTGATGGGACAAGTTGCCATGATCCTAGTATTAAGCCCGATTTTTCACTTTGTTCTTTCACCTTCATCAAGAGCCTCTTCATTGTTTGTTATTCAGCCGCTCAGTCATGTCAGACTCTTTGTGACATCATGGACTGCAGCACATTAGGCTTCCCTGTCCTTCACCATCTCCCAGAGCTTACTCATACTCATGTGCATTTGATCCCTTTATTCCTCTTAGTCTTTCAATCATATATTTTATGCTTCTTTTGTAGATTAGCTAGAAATTAAAATGTGTCTTTTATATCTTATGCACAACTGAGTACTTTTACTGCTCCCACAATGCTAAAATTCAAGGCTTTTAATCCCATATATACATCCTTTAACTTTATAATGTCATATATTTTAGTTCCACATATATTTTATGGTCTATAAAACACTCATATTTTGGTTATGCAGTTACTATTTATTTATATTCACTTATGTATTTAACTTTGTGTTTTCCATTGTCTATATCCATTTTTCTACCTAAGGTCCTTTTCTTTCTATTTGAAAGAAACTGAAGACTGAAATTGAAGAAAGTGGGGAAAACCACTGGACCATTCAGGTATGACCTAAATCAAACCCCTTATGACTATACAGTGGAAGTGAGAAATAGATTAAAGGGACTAGATCTTATAGACAGAGTGCCTAATGAACTATGGACAGAGGTTCATGACATTGTACAGGAGACAGGAATCAAGACCATCCCCAAGGGGGGGGGAAATGCAAAAAAGCAAAATGGCTATCTGAGGAGGCCCTACAAATAGCTGTGGAAAGAAGAGAAGTGAAAAGCAAAGGAGAAAAGGAAAGATATACCCACTTGAATGCAGAGTTCCAAAGAATAGCAAGGAGAGATAAGAATAGCAAGGAGAGATAAGAAAGCCTTCCTCAGCAATCAATGCAAAGAAATAGAGGGAAACAGCAGAATGGGAAAGAGGAGAATCCCAGGGATGGGGGAGCCTGGTGGGCTGCTGTCTCTGGGGCTGCACAGAGTCAGACATGACTGAAGCGACTTAGAAGCAGCAGCAGCAGTTATTTGAAGAAAACTAGAGATACCAAGGGAACATTTCATGCAAAGATAGGCTTGATAAAGGAAAGAAATGGTATCGACCTAACAAAGCAGCAGATATTCAGAAGAGGTGGCAAGAATACACAGAACTGTACAAAAAAGATCTTCACGACCCAGATAATCACGATGATGTGATCACTCACCTAGAGCCAGACATCCTGGAATGTGAAGTCAAGTGGGCTTCAGAAAGCATCACTACGAACAAAGCTAGTGGAGGTGATGGAATTCCAGGTCAGCTGTTTCAAATCCTGAGAGATGATGCTGTGAAAGTGCTCCACTCAATATGTCAGCAAATTTGGAAAACTCAGCAGTGATCACAGGACTGGAAAACGTCCGTTTTCATTCCAATCCCAAAGAAAGGCAATGCCAAAGAATGGTCAAATTATCCCACAATTGCACTCATCTCACACGCTGGTAAAGTAATGCTCAAAATTCTTCAAACCAGGCTTCAGCAAATACATGAACCGTGAACTTCCAGATGTTCAAGCTGGTTTTAGAAAAGGCAGAGGAACCAGAGATCAATGCTGGATCACGGAAAAAGCAAGAGTTCCAGAAAAACATCTATTTCTGCTTTATTGACTATGCTAAAGCCTTTGACTGTGTGGAAAATTCTGAAAGAGATGGGAATACCAGACCACCTGACCTGCCTCTTGAGAAACCTATATGCAGGTCAGGAAGCAACAGTTAGAACTGGACATTGAACAACAGACTGGTTCCAAATAGGAAAACGAGTACGTCAAGGCTGTCTATTGTCACCCTGCTTATTTAACTTATATGCAGAGTACATCTTGAGAAACGCTGGGCTGGAGGAAGCACAAGCTGGAATCAAGATTGCCAGGAGAAATAACAATAACTTCAGATATGCAGATGACACCACCCTTATGGCAGAAAGTGAAGAGGAACTAAAGAGCCTCTTGATGAAAGTGAAAGAGGAGAATGAGAATGTTGGCTTAAAGCTCAACATTCCAAAAACTAAGATTATGGCATCTGGTCCCATCACTTCATGGGAAATAGATGGGGAAACAGTGAAAACAGTGGCTGACTTTATTTTGGGAGGCTCGAATATCGCTCCAGATGGTGATTTCAGCCAAAAAATTACAAGATGCTTACTCCTTGGAAGAAAAGTTATGACCAACCTAGATAGCATATTCAAAAGCAGAGACATTACTTTATCAACAAAGGTCTGTCTAGTAAGGCTATGGTTTTTCCTGTGGTCATGTATGAATGTGAGAGTTGGACTGTGAAGATAGCTGAGCACCAAAGAATTGATGCTTTTGAACTGTGGTGTTGGAGAAGACTCTTGAGAGTCCTTTGGGCTGCAAGGAGATCCAACCAGTTCATTATAAAGGAGATCAGTCCTGGGTGTTCATTGGAAGGACTGATGCTGAAGCCGAAACTCCAATACTTTGGCCACCTCATGTGAAGAGTTGACTCATTGGAAAAGACTCTGATGCTGGGAGGGATTGG
>NW_024072183.1:0-5792 GCF_014754425.2 Oryx dammah
CTTGCCATTACCCCTTCGAAACGCATTTTCGCGTCAAAAGTTTGAATGGCTTGGGGTAGGGACGTGGCAGTAGATCGCGCACAGTTAATCGGTGATGTCCGCAGCAACCTGGCGGGCCTGCGTCACGGCAATCTGGGGATTCCCCTGCTGCTGCTGGTCATGCTCGGCATGGTCATGCTGCCCATCCCGGCGTTCCTGCTCGACGTGCTGTTCACCTTCAGCATCGCGCTGTCGATCGTGGTGCTGCTGGTCAGCATCTACGCGCTGCGGCCGCTGGACTTCGCCGTGTTCCCCACCATCCTGCTGGCGGCGACCTTGCTGCGCCTGGCGCTGAACGTGGCCTCGACCCGCGTCGTGCTGCTCAACGGCCACGAGGGGCATGGCGCGGCGGGGCAGGTGATCCAGGCCTTCGGTGAGGTGGTGATCGGCGGCAACTACGTGGTCGGTATCGTGGTGTTCGCCATCCTCATGATCATCAACTTCGTGGTGGTCACCAAGGGCGCCGGGCGTATCTCCGAGGTGAGCGCGCGCTTCACCCTCGATGCCATGCCCGGCAAGCAGATGGCCATCGACGCCGACCTCAACGCCGGTCTGATCGATCAGGCCGAAGCCAAGAAGCGTCGTTCGGAAGTGGCTCAGGAAGCCGATTTCTACGGCTCGATGGACGGTGCCAGCAAATTCGTGCGCGGCGATGCCATCGCCGGCCTGCTGATCCTGTTCATCAACCTCATCGGCGGTATCGCCATCGGTGTGCTGCAGCACCAGCTGGCGTTCGCCGATGCCGGCAAGGTCTACACCCTGCTGACCATCGGTGATGGCCTGGTCGCGCAGATTCCTTCCCTGCTGCTGTCCACCGCCGCTGCGGTGATGGTGACCCGCGTCTCCACCTCCGAGGACATGGGCGCTCAGGTCAATCGGCAGATGTTCGCCTCGCCGCGCGCGCTGGCCGTGGCCGCTGCCATTCTCATCGCCATGGGCCTGGTTCCGGGCATGCCGCACTTTTCCTTCATCAGCCTCGGGCTGGTGGCGGCTGCGGGGGCCTACTGGATCGCCCACAAGAATCGCAAGGCCAAGGAAGCCGAAATCAAGGAGGTCCAGCGTCAGCAGGAACTGATCCCCGCGCAGAAGGCGCAGGAGGTCAAGGAGCTGGGTTGGGACGATGTCACCCCGGTGGATATGGTCGGTCTGGAAGTGGGCTATCGCCTGATTCCGCTGGTCGACCGCAACCAGGGCGGGCAGTTGCTGGCGCGGATCAAGGGTGTACGCAAGAAGCTGTCGCAGGAGATGGGCTTTCTCATGCCCTCGGTGCATATCCGCGACAACCTCGACCTGGCGCCCAATGCCTACCGTCTGACCCTGATGGGCGTGAGCGTGGCCGAGGCCGAGGTCTATCCGGACCGTGAACTGGCGATCAACCCGGGCCAGGTATTCGGCCCGCTCAACGGCATCGCCGCCAAGGATCCGGCGTTCGGCCTGGAGGCGGTATGGATCGACCCCAGTCAGCGCGACCAGGCACAGTCGCTCGGTTACACCGTGGTCGATGCCAGCACCGTGGTCGCCACCCACCTCAACCAGATCCTGCACAAGCACGCCCACGAGCTGCTGGGGCACGAGGAAGTGCAGCAGCTCATGCAGTTGCTGGCCAAGAGCTCGCCCAAGCTGGCCGAAGAGCTGGTGCCGGGGCTGGTGTCGCTGTCGACCCTGCTCAAGGTGCTGCAGGCGCTGCTGCAGGAGCAGGTGCCGGTGCGCGACATCCGCACCATCGCCGAGGCGATCGCCAACGTCGCGCCAAAGAGTCAAGATCCCGCCGCGATGGTTGCCGCGGTGCGTGTCTCGCTGGCCCGCGCCATCGTGCAAAGCATCGTGGGACTAGAGCCGGAGCTGCCTGTGATCACCCTCGAACCAAGGTTGGAACAGATATTGCTCAATAGCCTGCAGAAGGCCGGTCAGGGCAGCGAGGATGGCATCCTCCTCGAACCTGGCATGGCCGAGAAGCTGCAGCGTTCCCTGGTGGAAGCGGCGCAGCGCCAGGAAATGCTCGGCAAGCCGGTGATTCTGCTGGTGGCCGGACCGGTCCGGGCGATGCTGTCGCGCTTCGCGCGGCTGGCGGTACCCAGCATGCACGTGCTGGCGTATCAGGAAATTCCGGACAACAAGCAGGTCACCATAGTCGCTACGGTCGGCCAGAACTGAGGTAAAGGGTCATGCAGGTCAAACGCTTCTTCGCCGCCGATATGCGGACCGCCATGAAACTGGTGCGTGACGAATTGGGCGCCGACGCCGCGATCATCGGCAACCGCCGTGTCGCCGGTGGCGTCGAGCTGACCGCTGCGCTGGATTACCAGGCTCCGACGCCGGTGCGCCCGAACCCGGCGCTGGAAGCGGAACTGCGCAAGACCCAGGCGCGCATCGCCAGCGCCCAGGCCGAGCTGGCCACCCGTGCCGAGCAGGATGCCGGCAAGGACCGTCAGCTGTTCGCCAACGAGTCGCTGCTGGCCCCCGAACTGCCGGCGACGCCGGTCAAGCCGCAGCGTCCGGTCGAGACTGCAGCGCCTGCCGCCCCGGCGGTCGACCCGCGCGCGCTGGACGCCATGCGCTTCGAGCTGCATGGCCTGCGTGAATTGATCGAAGTGCAGCTGGGCTCCATCGCCTGGGGCCAGTTGCAGAATCGCCGTCCGCAGCAGGCCAATCTGTGGCGTCGCCTGCAGCGCATGGGCCTGTCCGCCGAACTGTCGCAGGCGCTGCTGGGCAAGGTGGCCGGTGTCGCCGAGCCGCGCCAGGCCTGGCGCATGCTGCTGGCGCACCTGGCGCACGCGATCAAGACGCCCAAGGTCGAGCCGCTGGAAGAGGGCGGGGTAATCGCCCTGGTCGGGCCGGCTGGCATGGGCAAGACCACCACCCTGGCCAAGCTGGCCGCGCGCTACGTGCTGAAGTACGGCGCGCAGCAGGTCGCTCTGGTGAGCATGGACAGCTTCCGCATCGGCGCGCAGGAACAGCTCAAGACCCTGGGGCGTATTCTTGGCGTATCGGTGACCCAGATCGACCCCGGTCAGTCCCTGCTACAGGCGCTGGCGCCGCTGGCCAAGAAGCGCGTGGTGCTGGTCGATACCGCCGGCCTGCCGGGCAATGACCCGGCGCTGCGTCTGCAACTGGAAAGCCTGGCCTCGGCACGCATCAAGGCGAAGAATTATCTGGTCCTGGCGGCAACAAGTCAGAGCCAAGTGCTCAAGGCCGCCTACCATAGTTATAAGCGCTGTGGCCTCGCAGGCTGCATACTGACGAAACTGGATGAGGCCGCGAGCCTGGGCGAGGTTTTGGGTCTGGCTATAGGCCAGCAACTGCCGGTAGCCTATGTGACGGACGGGCCGCGCATCCCGGATGACCTGCAGGTGCCGCGCAGCCACCAGCTGGTCAGCCGTGCGGTAGGTCTGCAGGCTGCCGAGGAGCCGAGCGAGGAGGCCATGGCGCAGATGTTCGCCGGCCTCTACCACAGTCCGGCGAAACGAGCCGGCTGAAACGGCGAGAATGTTGCACCCTCTCGCGCAGGTGCTGCGAGAGTGAACGGCCTGAGGGCCCAAGTCGAAGTTAGACAAGGTGTAAAGAGAACATGGGTATGCATCCCGTACAGGTGATCGCGGTGACCGGCGGCAAGGGTGGCGTCGGCAAGACCAATGTGTCGGTGAATCTGTCCATGGCCCTGGCCGATCTTGGCCGTCGGGTGATGCTGATGGACGCCGACCTGGGCCTGGCCAATGTCGACGTGCTGCTGGGGCTCACGCCCAAGCGCACCCTGGCCGATGTCATCGCAGGCGAATGCGATCTGCGCGACGTGCTGCTGCAGGGGCCGGGCGGCATCCGTATCGTGCCGGCCGCCTCCGGTACACAGAGCATGGTCAGCCTCACGCCGATGCAGCACGCCGGCCTGATCCAGGCGTTCAGCGACATCAGCGAAAATCTCGACGTGCTGGTGATCGACACCGCCGCCGGCATCGGCGATGCGGTGGTCAGCTTCGTGCGCGCCGCGCAGGAAATCCTCGTGGTGGTGTGCGACGAGCCCACTTCGATCACCGACGCCTATGCGCTGATCAAGTTGCTCAACCGCGACCACGGCATCAGCCGTTTCCGCGTCCTGGCCAACATGGCCCACAGCCCGCAGGAAGGACGCAATCTCTTTGCTAAGCTGACCAAGGTGACGGATCGCTTCCTCGATGTCGCCCTGCAGTATGTCGGTGCCGTGCCCTACGATGAGTGTGTACGTAAAGCCGTGCAGAAACAGCGCGCAGTCTACGAAGCCTTCCCACGATCCAAGTGCGCTCTGGCGTTCAAGGCGATAGCTCAGAAGGTTGACACCTGGCCGCTGCCGGCCAATCCCCGTGGCCATCTGGAGTTTTTCGTCGAACGTCTGGTGCAGCAACCGACTGCAGACTCGGCCGTATGACAGCAGCCTCTGGACTTCGTATGTACAACAAGGCTCAGGCGCAGGATTCCCAGCACCAGCTGATCGAGCGCTACGCGCCACTGGTCAAGCGCATCGCCTACCACCTGTTGGCACGTCTGCCGGCCAGCGTGCAGGTCGATGATCTGATTCAGGCCGGCATGATCGGCCTGCTCGAAGCCTCGCGCAAATACGATTCCAGCAAGGGTGCCAGTTTCGAAACCTTCGCCGGTATTCGTATCCGCGGCTCCATGCTCGATGAGGTGCGCAAGGGTGACTGGGCGCCGCGTTCGGTGCACCGCAACAGCCGTATGGTCAGCGACGCCATTCGCGCCGTCGAAGCCAGAACCGGACGCGACGCTAAAGATCACGAGGTTGCGGCCGAACTCCAATTGAGTCTGGAGGATTACTACGGCATCCTTGGCGACACTTTGGGCAGCCGCCTGTTCAGCTTCGACGACCTGTTGCAGGACGGCGAGCACGGCGGGTTGCACGAAGACGCCGGGCAAACCCACCTCGAACCTTCGCGGGACCTCGAAGACGAACGCTTCCAGGCGGCCTTGGCCGATGCCATCGCCGGCTTGCCGGAGCGTGAACGTCTGGTGCTGGCGCTGTATTACGATGAAGAACTGAACTTGAAGGAAATCGGTGAAGTGCTGGGGGTTAGCGAGTCGCGTGTCAGCCAGTTGCACAGCCAGTGCGCGGCGCGTTTGCGCTCGCGGCTGAGTGAATGGCGCGCCGGCTGAAGGCGGCGCACTCGCAGGCAGAAACGGTTTCACGATTAAAGGACGTAGTTGCAAGCGCAATACGTTTGGGACTGTACGGAGGTCGACTTGGACAAGAACATGAAAATCCTCATCGTTGACGATTTCTCGACGATGCGACGGATCATCAAGAACCTCTTGCGGGACTTGGGTTTCACCAACACCGCGGAAGCCGACGACGGCACCTCGGCGCTGCCGATGCTGCAGAGCGGCAGCTTCGATTTTCTGGTGACCGACTGGAACATGCCCGGCATGACCGGCATCGACCTGCTGCGCGCAGTGCGCGCCGACGAGCGCCTCAAGCACCTGCCGGTGCTGATGGTGACCGCCGAAGCCAAGCGCGATCAGATCATCGAGGCGGCCCAGGCCGGCGTGAATGGCTACGTGGTCAAACCCTTCACCGCCCAGGTGCTGAAGGAAAAGATCGAGAAGATCTTCGAGCGGGTCAACGGCTGATGCCAGCCGCGAGGGTGCTATGGAACACGATGACTCCACGCTGGGTGACCTCGAGTCGACCCTGAAAAATAATGCCCGCGATCTGGTCGACAGCCTCGAACAAGGCAACTTCGGCGCCGCGGTGCAACTGATCAACG